>NC_087399.1:14921016-14936016 GCF_031307605.1 Tribolium castaneum
CTATCAATTTTTATCTTTTTACTAGAATTCAAGCTGATAAAATTTCCTACAAAATAGTTATTTGCATTTTTCATGTTGGACTAACCATAAGCGAGATATATGATTGAAAATAATTAATATTTAAAAAAAAAGTGCTTTAACAGAAAATGTCTTGTGATTTAAAATACACTTAATTTATTGGGTCCAATACTTTATTAGAAGAAAAAGGAAGTGACATAAAAGTCACTGAAGTCTTTAGAGTCGTTTTTAAATCCTGCAGTTTCGTCTTCGTCTCAAACATTGAAAACTGAATTACATTTTTGTTCAGTAACAGTCACAGTTTTCTTATTGGTTTTTTGCTTATATCTCGAAAACAGTTACTCCTATCAATTTTTATCTTTCTTTTAAAATTAAAGCTGATAAAGCTTCCTACAAAATAGTTGTTTGCATTTTTCTTGTAGGACCAACCATAAGCGAGTTATAGAGTTGGATATAAATAATATTTAACAAAAATTTGCTTTAAATAAAATGTTTGAAAAACCGAAATTAAACTAAATTAATTGAGTCTAACACTTTAGTAGAGAAAAAAGAAAAAGACATAAAAGTCACCAAAGTCTTCAGAATCGTTTTTAGTCGTCATATTAATAACAATAACATTAATAATAATAATACTAATAGTACTAAATCTGCTTATATGCAAGCGCTTTATTAAGGTAACAGTTTTTTGGTTTCTTGCTTATATCTCGAAAACAGTTACTCCTATCAATTTTTATCTTTTTTTCAAAATTAAAGCCGATAAAATTTCCTACAAAATAGTTATTTGCATTTTTCTTGTAGGACCAACCATAAGCGAGTTATAGAGTTGGATATAAATAATATTTAACAAAAATTTGCTTTAAAATAAAATGTTTGAAAAACTGAAATTAAACTAATTTAATTGTGTCTAACACTTTAGTAGAGGAAAAAGAAGAAGACATAAAAGTCACTAAAGGTTTCAAAGTTGTCTTTAATCGTCATATTAATAACAATAACATTAATAATAATAATACTAATAGTACTAAATTTGCTTATATGCAAACGCTTAATTAAGGTAACAGTGTTTTGGTTTCTTGCTCATATCTCGAAATCAGTTACTCCTATCAATTTTTATCTTTTTACTAAAATTCAAGCTGATAAAATTTCCCACAAAATAATTATTTGCATTTTTTATGTAGGACTAACCATAAGCGAGATATAAGATTGAAAATAATTAATATTTAAAAAAGAAGTGCTTTAACAGAAAATGTCTTGTGATTTAAAATACACTTAATTTATTAGGTCCAATACTTTATTAGAAAAAAAGGGGGTGACGTATAAGTCACTGAAGTCTTCAGAGTCGATTTTAAATGCTGCATTTTCGTCTTCGTCTCAAACATTGAAAACTGAATTATATTTTTGTTCTGAAACGGTAACAGTTTTTACTTTGGTTTTTTGCTTATATCTCGAAAACAGTTACTCCTATCAATTTTTATCTTTCTTTCAAAATTAAAGCTGATAACATTTCCTACAAAATAATTATTTGCAATTTTCTTGTAGGACCAACCATAAGCGAGTTATAAAGTTGGATATAAATAATATTTAACAAAAACTTGCTTAAAAATAAAATGTTTGAAATACTGAAATTAAACTAAATTAATTGTGTCTAACACTTTAGTAGAGAAAAAAGAAAAAGACATAAAAGTCACCAAAGTCTTCAGAATCGTTTTTAGTCGTCATATTAATAACAATAACATTAATAATAATAATACTAATAGTACTAAATCTGCTTATATGCAAGCGCTTAATTAAGGTAACAGTGTTTTGGTTTCTTGCTTATATCTCGAAAACAGTTACTCCTATCAATTTTTATCTTATTACTAAAATTCAAGCTGATAAAATTTCCTATAAAATAGTTATTAGCATTTTTCATGTAGGACTAACCATAAGCGAGATATATGATTGAAAATAATTAATATTTAAAAAAAAAGTGCTTTAACAGAAAATGTCTTGTGATTTAAAATACACTTAATTTATTGGGTCCAATACTTTATTAGAAGAAAAAGAAAGTGACATAAAAGTCACTGAAGTCTTCAGAGTCGTTTTTAAATGCTGCAGTTTCGTCTTCGTCTCAAACATTGAAAACTGAATTACATTTTTGTTCAGTAACAGTCACAGTTTTCTTATTGGTTTTTTGCTTATATCTCGAAAACAGTTACTCCTATCAATTTTTATCTTTCTGTCAAAATTAAAGCTGATAACATTTCCTACAAAATAATTATTTGCATTTTTCTTGTAGGACCAACCATAAGCGAGTTATAGAGTTGGATATAAATAATATTTAACAAAAATTTGCTTTAAAATAAAATGTTTGAAAAACTGAAATTAAACTAATTTAATTGTGTCTAACACTTTAGTAGAGGAAAAAGAAAAAGACATAAAAGTCACTAAAGGTTTCAAAGTTGTCTTTAATCGTTATATTAATAACAATAACATTAATAATAATAATACTAATAGTACTAAATTTGCTTATATGCAAACGCTTAATTAAGGTAACAGTGTTTTGGTTTCTTGCTCATATCTCGAAAACAGTTACTCCTATCAACTTTTATCTTTTTATTAAAATTCAAGCTGATAAAATTTCCTACAAAATAATTATTTGCATTTTTTATGTAGGACTAACCATAAGCGAGATATAAGATTGAAAATAATTCATATTTAAAAAAGAAGTGCTTTAACAGAAAATGTCTTGTGATTTAAAATACACTTAATTTATTAGGTCCTATACTTTATTAGAAAAAAAGGGGGTGACATATAAGTCACTGAAGTCTTCAGAGTCGATTTTAAATGCTGCATTTTCGTCTTCGTCTCAAACATTGAAAACTGAATTACATTTTTGTTCTGAAACGGTAACAGTTTTTACATTGGTTTTTTGCTTATATCTCGAAAACAGTTACTCCTATCAATTTTTATCTTTCTTTCAAAATTAAAGCTGATAACATTTCCTACCAAATAGTTATTTGCATTTTTCTTGTAGGACCAACCATAAGCGAGTTATAAAGTTGGATATAAATAATATTTAACAAAAACTTGCTTAAAAATAAAATGTTTGAAATACTGAAATTAAACTAAATTAATTGTGTCTAACACTTTAGTAGAGAAAAAAGAAAAAGACATAAAAGTCACCAAAGTCTTCAGAATCGTTTTTAGTCGTCATATTAATAACAATAACATTAATAATAATAATACTAATAGTACTAAATCTGCTTATATGCAAGCGCTTTATTAAGGTAACAGTTTTTTGGTTTCTTGCTTATATCTCGAAAACAGTTACTCCTATGAATTTTTGTCTTTTTTTCAAAATTAAAGTTGATAAAATTTCCTACAAAATAGTTATTTGCATTTTTCTTGTAGGACCAACCATAAGCGAGTTATAGAGTTGGATATAAATACTTTTTAACAAAAATTTGCTTTAAAATAAAATGTTTGAAAAACTGAAATTAAACTAATTTAATTGTGTCTAACACTTTAGTAGAGAAAAAAGAAAAAGACATAAAAGTTACCAAAGTCTTCAGAATCGTTTTTAGTCGTCATATTAATAACAATAACATTAATAATAATAATACTAACAGTATTATTATTAGTATTATTATTATTAATGTTATTGTTATTAATATGACGACTAAAAACGATTCTGAAGGCTTTGGTAACTTTTATGTCTTTTTCTTTTTTCTCTACTAAAGTGTTAGACACAATTAATTTAGTTTAATTTCAGTGTTTCAAACATTTAATTTTTAAGCAAGTTTTTGTTAAATATTATTTATATCCAACTTTATAACTCGCTGATGGTTGGTCCTACAAGAAAAATGCAAATAACTATTTTGTAGGAAATTTTATCAGCTTTATTTTGAAAAAAAGATAAAAACTGATAGGAGTAATTGTTTTCGAGATATAAGCAAAAAACCAAAGTGAAAACTGTTACCGTTTCAGACCAAAAATGTAATTCAGTTTTCAATGTTTGAGACGAAGACGAAAATGCAGCATTTACAATCGACTCTGAAGACTTCAGTGACTTATTAAAAAATGCAAATAACTATTTTGTAGGAAATTTTATCAGCTTGAATTTTAGTAAAAAGATAAAAATTGATAGGAGTAACTGTTTTCGAGATATGAGCAAGAAACCAAAACACTGTTACCTTAATTAAGCGTTTGCATATAAGCAAATTTAGTACTATTAGTATTATTATTATTAATGTTATTGTTATTAATATGACGATTAAAGACAACTTTGAAACCTTTAGTGACTTTTATGTCTTCTTCTTTTTCCTCTACTAAAGTGTTAGACACAATTAAATTAGTTTAATTTCAGTTTTTCAAACATTTTATTTTAAAGCAAATTTTTGTTAAATATTATTTATATCCAACTCTATAACTCGCTTATGGTTGGCCCTACAAGAAAAATGCAAATAACTATTTTGTAGGAAATTTTACCAGCTTTAATTTTGAAAGAAAGATAAAAATTGATAGGAGTAACTGTTTTCGAGATATAAGCAAAAAACCAATAAGAAAACTGTGACTGTTACTGAACAAAAATGTAATTCGGTTTTCAATGTTTGAGACGAAGACGAAACTGCAGCATTTAAAAACGACTCTGAAAACTTCAGTGACTTTTATGTCACTTCCTTTTTCTTCTAATAAAGTATTGGACCCAATAAATTAAGTGTATTTTAAATCACAAGACATTTTCTGTTAAAGCACTTTTTTTTTAAATATTAATTATTTTCAATCATATATCTCGCTTATGGTTAGTCCTACATGAAAAATGCAAATAACTATTTTGTAGGAAATTTTATCAGCTTGAATTTTAGTAAAAAGATAAAAATTGATAGGAGTAACTGTTTTCGAGATATAAGCAAGAAACCAAAACACTGTTACCTTAATTAAGCGTTTGCATATAAGCAAATTTAGTACTATTAGTATTATTATTATTAATGTTATTGTTATTAATATGACAACTAAAAACGATTCTGAAGACTTTGGTTACTTTTAAAACAAAGGATCGTCTAAAGTAAGCAGTTTTTGTCCAGACTGAAACGTAATTCGAATTTCTGTGCCTGAATAAGGAGTTTTCAGTTACTTTGATGTAAGGTTTCATGTTTGTAACAATGAATTAACGAAAATAATTGGTTTTTATCCAAATTGTGGCATGAATCGTTTTTAAAAGGCGAAATAAGATGTTTTTCCGCTGTACAGTGAAAGTTTACTCGTTTCAAAGCATAGAACCGTTTGAAATTAACAGCTCTCGTTAAGACTATAACGCAAATCTTTTGTTTTGTGCTAAAATAAGACGTTTTTAGTCAGTTTGATATAAGTTTTCTTGTTCAAAGCAAAATATTGTCGAAAATCAACCGTTTTTGTCTAAACAGATACAAAATTCGGTGGTTTGTGTCCGAATACAAAGTTTTCAGATTCTTTAATGTTAGGTTTGCTGCTTCTAACAAAGAATCAACGAAAATATTTTGTTTTAATACAAACTGCAATATAAAATGTCTTTGTAGGACAAAAAATGATGTTTGGCATCTGTTTAATAAAAATTTACTCGTTTGGAAGCATAGAATCATTCCAAATAAGCTATTCTCGTCGAAACTATAATGTAATTAGTATTTTGTGCTAGAATACAGCGTTTTTGTTAGATTTATTAACAATTTTGTCTATTTTAAGCAATGAAACGAATAGGATTAGCTGTTTTTATTCAAAGTGATACATAAATTGCTCTTTTATGCCAGATTAATACCTTTTTAGTCTGTTCGACGTAAGTTTTCTTGTTCAAAGCAAAAGATCGTCTAAAATAAGCCGTTTTTGTTTGAACTGATAAACAATTCAGACTGAGACTCAACAAAAATAATTTGTTTTAATCCACACTGATACTTTTTGACCCTATAAGAGTCCTATAAGAGTCCGAGATACGCCGTTCTCGTCAAGTCTATAACGTAATTCGTTTTTTTGTGTCAGAATACGACGTTTTCTGTCTGTTTAATATGTTTTTAATAATAATAATAACAATAATAATAATAATAATAATAATAATAATAATAATATTAATAATAGTAATAATAATAATAATATTAATAATAATAATAATGAAAATAATAATAGTAAAAAAGTAAGCTTAGTTTTCTAAGCAAAAATGAAGCTTATTTTGTGTGTTATATGAGCGTTTTCTCATTTCTATGCAAGAAATCATCTGTGATCTGTGTTTTTAGGCAAGAAATTGTCTAAAATTAATAACTCATTTTAAAACTGGTATAAAAACATTTACTATACAAAAGTTAATAATAATAATAATAATAATAATAATAATAATAATAATAATAATAATAATTATAGTAATAATAATAATAATAATATTAATAAAAGTAAGCTTAGTTTTCTAAGCAAAAATGAAGCTTATTTTGTGTGTTATATGAGCGTTTTCTCATTTCTATGCAAGAGATCATCTGTGATCTGTGTTTTTAGGCAAGAAATTGAATAAAATTAATAACTCATTTTAAAACTGGTATAAAAACATTTACTATACAAAAGTTAATAATAATAATAATAATAATAATAATAATAATAATAATAATAATAATAATAATAATAATAATAATAATAATAATAATAATAATAATAATAATAATGATAATAATACTTATAATAATGAATTTCTTTCTAAATTAAAGCTTAGTTTTTCTAAGCAAAAATGATGCTTATTTTGTGTTATCTGAGCGTTTTCTCATTTCTATGCAAGAGATCATCTGTGATCTGTGTTTTTAGGCAAGAAATTGTCTAAAATTAATAACTCATTTTAAAACTGGTATAAAAACATTTACTATACAAAAGTTATAATCGGTTTTTAATAATAATAATAATAATAATAATAATAATAATAATAATAATAATAATAATAATAGTAATAATAATAAAAATAATAATAATAATAATAATAATAATAATAATAATAATAATAATAGTAATAGTAACATAAGTAATAATAATAATAATACTTTTAATAAGGAAAAATGGAGCTTATTTTGTGTGTTACTTGAGCGTTTTCTCATTTCTATGCAAAAGATCATGTGTGATCTGTGTTTTTAGGCAACCTAAGCCATTTTATAGTTTTTAATATTTAACAAAAATTTGCTTTAAAATAAAATGTTTGAAAAACTGAAATTAAACTAAATTAATTGTGTCTAACACTTTAGTAGAGGAAAAAGGAGGAGACATAAAAGTCACTATAGTCTTAGAGTTGTTTTTAGTCGTCATATTAATAACAATAACATTTATAATAACAATACTAGTAGTACTAAATTTGCTTATATGCAAGCGCTTAATTAAGGTAACAGTTTTTTTGTTTTTTGCTTATATCTCGAAAGCAGTTACTCCTATCAATTTTTACTTTTTCACCAAAATTAAAGGTGATAAAATTTCCTACAAAATAGTTATTTGCATTTTTCATGTGGAACTAACCATAAGCGAGATATAAGTTTGAAACAATTAATAATTGAAAAAAAGTGTTTTAACAGAAAATGTCTTGTGATTTAAAATACACTTAATTTATTGGGTTCAATACTTTATTAGAAGAAAAAGGAGGTGACATAAAAGTCACTGAAGTCTTCAGAGTCGTTTTAGTGTTTTAGTGACTTTTATGTCTTCTTCTTTTCCTCTACTAAAGTGTTAGACACAATTAAATTAGTTTAATTTCAGTTTTTCAAACATTTTATTTTAAAGCAAATTTTTGTTAAATATTATTTATATCCAACTCTATAACTCGCTTATGGTTGGTCCTACAAGAAAAATGCAAATAACAATTTTGTAGGAAATTTTATCAGCTTTAATTTTGACAGAAAGATAAAAATTGATAGGAGTAACTGTTTTTGAGATATAAGCAAAAAACCAATAAGAAAACTGTGACTGTTACTGAACAAAAATGTAATTCAGTTTTCAATGTTTGAGACGAAGACGAAACTGCAGCATTTAAAAACGACTCTGAAGACTTCAGTGACTTTTATGTCACTTCCTTTTTCTTCTAATAAAGTATTGGACCCAATAAATTAAGTGTATTTTAAATCACAAGACATTTTCTGTTAAAGCACTTTTTTTTTAAATATTAATTATTTTCAATCATATATCTCGCTTATGGTTAGTCCTACATGAAAAATGCAAATAACTATTTTGTAGGAAATTTTATCAGCTTGAATTTTAGTAAAAAGATAAAAATTGATAGGAGTAACTGTTTTCGAGACATAAGCAAGAAACCAAAACACTGTTACCTTAATTAAGCGTTTGCATATAAGCAAATTTAGTACTATTAGTATTATTATTATTAATGTTATTGTTATTAATATGACAACTAAAGGCAACTCTGAAACCTTTAGTGACTTTTATGTCTTTTTCTTTTTCCTCTACTAAAGTGTTAGACTCAATTAATTTAGTTTAATTTCGGTTTTTCAAACATTTTATTTTAAAGCAAATTTTTGTTAAATATTATTTATATCCAACTCTATAACTCACTTATGGTTGGTCCTACAAAAAAATGCAAATAACTATTTTGTAGGAAATTTTATTAGCTTTAATTTTGAAAAAAAGATAAAAATTGATAGGAGTAACTGTTTTCGAGATATAAGCAAGAAACCAAAAAAATGTTACGTTAATTAAGCGTTTGCATATAAGCAAATTTAGTACTATTAGTATTATTATTATTAATGTTATTGTTATTAATATGACGACTAAAGACGACTCTGAAACATTTAGTGACTTTTATGTCTTCTCCTTTTTCCTCTACTAAAGTGTTAGACACAATTAATTTAGTTTAATTCCGGTTTTTCAAGCATTTTATTTTAAAGCAAATTTTTGTTAAATATTATTTATATCCAACTCTATAACTCGTTTATGCTTGGTCCTACAAGAAAAATGTAAATAACTATTTTGTTGGAAATTTTATCAGCTTTAATTTTGAAAGTAAGATAAAATTTGATAGGAGTAACTGTTTTCGAGATATAAGCAAAAAACCAATAAAAAAACTGTAACTGTTACTGAACAAAAATGTAATTCAGTTTTCAATGTTTGAGACGAAGTCAAAAATGCAGCATTTAAAAACGACTCTGAAGACTTCAGTGACTTTTATGTCACCTCCTTTTTCTTCTAATAAAGTATTGGACCCAACAAATTAAGTGTATTTTAAATCACAAGACATTTTCTGTTAAAACACTTTTTTTTAATTAATAATTATTTTCAAACTTATATCTCGCTTATGGTTAGTTCTACATGAAAAATGCAAATAACTATTTTGTAGGAAATTTTATCACCTTTAATTTTGGTGAAAAAGTAAAAATTGATAGGAGTAACTGTTTTCGAGATATAGGCAAAAAACAAAAAAACTGTTACCTTAATTAAGCGCTTGCATATAAGCAAATTTAGTACTACTAGTATTGTTATTATAAATGTTATTGTTATTAATATGACGACTAAAGACAACTTTAAGACTTTAGTGACTTTTATGTCTCCTCCTTTTTCCTCTACTAAAGTGTTAGACACAATTAATTTAGTTTAATTTCGGTTTTTTAAACATTTTATTTTAAAGCAAATTTTTGTTAAATATTAAAAACTATAAAATGGCTTAGATTGCCTAAAAACACAGATCACACATGATCTTTTGCATAAAAATGAGAAAACGCTCATGTAACACACAAAATAAGCTCCATTTTTCCTTTTTAAAAGTATTATTATTATTATTACTTTTGTTACTATTACTATTATTATTATTATTATTATTATTGTTATTATTATTATTATTATTATTATTATTATTATTATTATTATTATTATTATTATTATTATTATTAAAAACTTTTATTAAACAGACAGAAAACGTCGTATTCTGACACAACTTAAAACACAGATCACACATGATCTTTTGCATAGAAATGAGAAAACGCTCATATAACACAAAATAAGCTTCATTTTGGCTTAGAAAACTAAGCTTACTTTTACTACTATTATTATTTTTATTTTTATTATTATTATTATTATTACTATTATTTTTATTATTATTATTACTATTATTATTATTATTATTATTATTATTATTATTATTATTATTATTATTATTATTATTATTATTATTATTAATATTATTATTATTAAAGACCGATTATAACTTTTGTATAGTAAATGTTTTTATACCAGTTTTAAAATGAGTTATTAATTTTATTCAATTTCTTGCCTAAAAACACAGATCACAGATGATCTCTTGCATAGAAATGAGAAAACGCTCATATAACACACAAAATAAGCATCATTTTTGCTTAGAAAAACTAAGCTTTAATTTAGAAAGAAATTCATTATTATAAGTATTATTATCATTATTATTATTATTATTATTATTTCTTTTATTACTATTATTATTATTATTATTATTATTATTATTATTACTATTATTATTATTATTATTATTACTATTATTATTATTATTATTATTATTATTATTATTATTATTATTATTATTATTATTAACTTTTGTATAGTAAATGTTTTTATACCAGTTTTAAAATGAGTTATTAATTTTATTCAATTTCTTGCCTAAAAACACAGATCACAGATGATTTCTTGCATAGAAATGAGAAAACGCTCAAATAACACACAAAATAAGCTTCATTTTTGCTTAGAAAACTAAGCTTACTTTTATTACTATTATTATTTTCATTATTATTATTATTAATATTATTATTATTATTACTATTATTATTATTATTATTATTATTATTATTGTTATTATTATTATTATTAAAAACTTATATTAAACAGACAGAAAACATCGTATTCTGACACAAAAAAACGAATTACGTTATAGACTTGACGAGATCGGCGTATCTCGGACTCTTATAGGACTCTTATAGGCTCAAAAAGTATCAGTTTGGATTAAAACAAATTATTTTTGTTGAGTCTCAGTCTGAATTGTTTATCAGTTCAAACAAAAACGGCTTATTTTAGACGATCTTTTGCTTTGAACAAGAAAACTTACATAGAACAGATTAAAAACGTATTAATCTGGCATAAAAGAGCAATTTATGTATCACCTCGGATAAAGGCAGCTAATCCTATTCGTTTTATTGCTTAAAATAGACAAAATTGTTAATAAATCTAACAAAAACGCTGTATTCTACCACAAAATACTAATTACATTATAGTATCGACGAGAATAGCTTATTTGGAATGATTCTATGCTTCCAAACGAGTAAATTTTTATTAAACAGATGCCAAACATCATGTTTTGTCCTATAAAGACATTTTATATTGCAGTTTGTATTAAAACAAAATATTTTCGTTGATTCTTTGTTAGAAGCAGCAAACCTAACATTAAAGAATCTGAAAACTTTGTATTCGGACACAAACCACCGAATTTTGTATCAGTTTAGACAAAAACGGTTGATTTTCGACAATATTTTGCTTTGAACAAGAAAACTTATATCAAACTGACTAAAAACGTCTTATTTTAGCACAAAACAAAAGATTTGCGTTATAGTCTTAACGAGAGCTGTTAATTTCAAACGGTTCTATGCTTTGAAACGAGTAAACTTTCACTGTACAGAGGAAAAACATCTTATTTCGCCTTTTAAAAACGATTCATGCCACAGTTTGGATAAAAACCAATTATTTTCGTTAATTCATTGTTACAAACATGAAACCTTACATCAAAGTAACTGAAAACCCCTTATTCAGGCACAGAAATTCGAATTACGTTTCAGTCTGAACAAAAACTGCTTACTTTAGACGATCCTTTGTTTTGAATACAAAAACTTACATTAAAAAGATTAAAAACGTCTTATTCTGGCTGAAAACTACAAATTATATATTACTCTAGATAAAAGCAATTTATCCTGATTACTCCTTTACTTAGAATAGAGTAAACTTGTATAAAACTTAATAAAAACTTTAAATATCGTCTCAAAGAAATAATTTACGTTATAGTTTTGACCAGCACTGTTTATTTCAAACGATTTTATGATTCGAAACTAATGAACTTTTATGGGGCAGATGCAAAACCACATATTACAATATAAAGCGTTGTTTTAAAGCAAATTATTACCTTTTGCAACAAGAAATTTCACGTCAAAGAAACTGAAAACATCGTATCCATGCACAAATATCGAATTACGTATCAGTTTAGGCAAATACAGCTTATTTTAAACGATTCCTTGCTATAAACAAGAAAAATTTTATCAAACATATTGAAAATGTCTTATTCTCGAAAATAAGAGCAAATTATGTATCAGTTTTAACAAAAGCGGATTACTCTGTTTGATTTTATGCTTAGAGTAGAGTAAACTACTATAAAACGTAATGAAAACTCTATATTCAAGCTCAAAAGAACAAATTACGTTATAGTTTTGACAAAAAAAAATTATTTCGGACGACTACATATTTCGAAGTAAGCAAACTTTAATTGAACAAGTGCAAAAGCTAATACTTTGCTTTAAAATAACGATTTATGTGGTAATATGGTATTTTGCATCTGTCCTATAAAAGTTTACTCGTTTCGCTCCATTGAATCATTCGAAATAAATTATTTTGACACAACGAAAATAATTTTTTTGTTTAAACTGTAACATGTCGTTTTTATAAAACGAACTAAGACGTTTGGCATCTGTTTAGTGAAAGTTTTCTCGTTTGGGGGCATAAAATCGTTTGAAATTAACAGTTCTGGTCAAAACTATAACGTAAATTATTTCTTTGAGACGAAATTTAAAGTTTTCATTAAGTTTTATACAAGTTTGCTCTATTCTAAGCAAAGGAGTAATCAGGATAAACTGCTTTTATCCAAAGTAATACATAATTTGCAGTTTTGAGCCAGAATAAGACGTTTTTAATCTTTTTAATGTAAGTTTTCGTGTTCAAAAGAAAGAATCGTCTAAAATAAGCAATTTGTGTCCAGACTGAAACGTAATTTGATTTTCTGGGCCTGAATAAGAGGTTTTCAGTTTCTTTGATGTAAGGTTTCTTGTTTGTAACAATGAATAAACGAAAATCATTGGTTTTAATCCAAACTGTGACATAAATCGTTTTTTAAAGGCGAAATCAGACGTTTTGCCTCTGTTCAGTGAAAGTATACTGGTTTCAAAGCATAGAATCGTTTGAAATTAACAGTTCTCGTCAAGACTATAACGCAAATCTTTAAAGTGATACAAAGAAATAATTTACGTAATAGTTTTGACCAGAACTGTTAATTTCAAACGATTTTATGCCCCCAAACGAGAAAACTTTCACTAAACAGATGCCAAACGTCTTAGTTCGTTTTATAAAAGCGACTTATGTTACAGTTTAAACAAAAACAAATTATTTGTGTTGTTGTTGTGTCAAAATAATTTATTTCTAATGATTCAATGGAGCGAAACGGGTAAACTTTTATAGGACAGATGCAAAATACCATATTACCACATAAATCATTATTTTAAAGCAAAGTATTAGCTTTTGCACATGTTCAATTAAAGTTTGCTTACTTCGAAGTATGTAATCGTCCGAAATATTTTTTTTTGTCAAAACTATAACGTAATTTGTTCTTTTGAGCTTGAATATAGAGTTTTCAATACGTTTTATAGTAGTTTACTCTACTCTAAGCATAGAATCAAACAGAGTAATCCGCTTTTGTTAAAACTGATACATAATTTGCTCTTATTTTCGAGAATAAGACGTTTTCAATATGCTTGATAAAATTTTTCTTGTTTATAGCAAGGAATCGTTTAAAATAAGCTGTATTTGCCTAAACTGATACGTAATTAGATATTTATGTATGGATACGAAGTTTTCAGTTTCTTTGACGTGAAATTTCTTGTTGCAAAAGGTAATACTTTGCTTTAAAACAACGCTTTATATGGTAATATGTGGTTTTGCATCTGCCCCATAAAAGTTCATTAGTTTCGAATCATAATTTCGTTTGAAATAAACAGTGCTGGTCAAAACTATAACGTAAATTATTTCTTTGAGACGAAATTAAAAGTTTTCATTAAGTTTTATACAAGTTTACTCTATTCTAAGTAAAGGAGTAATCAGGATAAATTGCTTTTATCTAGAGTAATATATAATTTGCAGTTTTCAGCCAGAATAAGACGTTTTTAATCTTTTTAATGTAAGTTTTCGTGTTCAAAACAAAGGATCGTCTAAAATAAGCAGTTTTTGTCCAGACTGAAACGTAATTCGAATTTCTGTGCCTAAATAAGGGGTTTTCAGTTTCTTTGATGTAAGGTTTCTTGTTTGTAACAATGAATTAACAAAAATAATTGGTTTTTATCCAAACTGTGGCATGAATCAGCTTTAAGACTATAACGCAAATCTTTTGTTTTGTGCTAAAATAAGACGTTTTTAGTCAGTTTGATATAAGCTTTCTTGTTCAAAGCAAAATATTGTCGAAAATCAACCGTTTTTGTCTAAACTGAAACAAAATTCGGTGGTTTGTGTCCGAATACAAAGTTTTCAGATTCTTTAATGTTAGGTTTGCTGCTTCTAACAAAGAATCAACGAAAATATTTTGTTTTAATACAAACTGCAATATAAAATGTCTTTATAGGACAAAACATGATGTTTGGCATCTGTTTATTAAAAATTTACTCGTTTGGAAGCATAGAATCATTCCAAATAAGCTATTCTCGTCGAAACTATAATGTAATTAGTATTTTGTTCTAGAATACAGCGTTTTTGTTAGATTTATTAACAATTTTGTCTATTTTAAGCAATGAAACGAATAGGATTAGCTGCCTTTATCCAAAGTGATACATAAATTGCTCTTTTATGCCAGATTAATACGTTTTTAGTCTGTTCGATGTAAGTTTTCTTGTTCAAAGCAAAAGATCGTCTAAAGTAAGCCGTTTTTGTTTGAACTGATGAACAATTCAGACTGAGAGTCAACAAAAATAATTTGTTTTAATCCAAACTGATAATTTTTGACCCTATAAGAGTCCTATAAGAGTCCGA
>NC_087399.1:14938516-15143516 GCF_031307605.1 Tribolium castaneum
AATAATAATAATAATAATAATAATAATAATAATAATAATAATAATAATAATAACAATAATAATAATAATAATAATAATAATAATAATAATAATAATAATAATAATAATAGTAACAAAAGTAATAATAATAATAATACTTTTAAAAAGGAAAAATGGAGCTTATTTTGTGTGTTACATGAGCGTTTTCTTATTTTTATGCAAAAGATCATGTGTGATCTGTGTTTTTAGGCAATCTAAGCCATTTTATAGTTTTTAATATTTAACAAAAACTTGCTTTAAAATAAAATGTTTGAAAAACCGAAATTAAACTAAATTAATTGTGTCTAACACTTTAGTAGAGGAAAAAGGAGAGACATAAAAGTCACTAAAGTCTTAAAGTTGTCTTTAGTCGTCATATTAATAACAATAACATTTATAATAACAATACTAGTAGTACTAAATTTGCTTATATGCAAGCGCTTAATTAAGGTAACAGTTTTTTTGTTTTCTGCCTATATCTTGAAAACAGTTACTCCTATCAATTTTTACTTTTTCACCAAAATTAAAGGTGATAAAATTTCCTACAAAATAGTTATTTGCATTTTTCATGTAGAACTAACCATAAGCGAGATATAAGTTTGAAAATAATTATTAATTAAAAAAAGTGTTTTAACAGAAAATGTCTTGTGATTTAAAATACACTTAATTTGTTGGGTCCAATACTTTATTAGAAGAAAAAGGAGGTGACATAAAAGTCACTGAAGTCTTCAGAGTCGTTTTTAAATGCTGCATTTTTGACTTCGTCTCAAACATTGAAAACTGAATTACATTTTTGTTCAGTAACAGTTACAGTTTTCTTATTGGTTTTTTGCTTATATCTCGAAAACAGTTACTCCTATCAAATTTTATCTTTCTTTCAAAATTAAAGCTGATAAAATTTCCAACAAAATAGTTATTTACATTTTTCTTGTAGGACCAAACATAAACGAGTTATAGAGTTGGATATAAATAATATTTAACAAAAATTTGCTTTAAAATAAAATGCTTGAAAAACCGGAATTAAACTAAATTAATTGTGTCTAATACTTTAGTAGAGGAAAAAGGAGAAGACATAAAAGTCACTAAATGTTTCAGAGTCGTCTTTAGTCGTCATATTAATAACAATAACATTAATAATAATAATACTAATAGTACTAAATTTGCTTATATGCAAACGCTTAATTAACGTAACATTTTTTTGGTTTCTTGCTTATATCTCGAAAACAGTTACTCCTATCAATTTTTATCTTTTTTTCAAAATTAAAGCTGATAAAATTTCCTACAAAATAGTTATTTGCATTTTTTTGTAGGACCAACCATAAGCGAGTTATAGAGTTGGATATAAATAATATTTAACAAAAATTTGCTTTAAAATAAAATGTTTGAAAAACCGAAATTAAACTAAATTAATTGAGTCTAACACTTTAGTAGAGGAAAAAGAAAAAGACATAAAAGTCACTAAAGGTTTCAGAGTTGTCTTTAGTTGTCATATTAATAACAATAACATTAATAATAATAATACTAATAGTACTAAATTTGCTTATATGCAAACGCTTAATTAAGGTAACAGTGTTTTGGTTTCTTGCTTAAATCTCGAAAACAGTTACTCCTATCAATTCTTATCTATTTACTAAAATTCAAGCTGATAAAATTTCTTACAAAATAGTTATTTGCATTTTTCATGTAGGACTAACCATAAGCGAGATATATGATTGAAAATAATTAATATTTAAAAAAAAAGTGCTTTAACAGAAAATGTCTTGTGATTTAAAATACACTTAATTTATTGGGTCCAATACTTTATTAGAAGAAAAAGGAAGTGACATAAAAGTCACTGAAGTCTTCAGAGTCGTTTTTAAATGCTGCAGTTTCGTCTTCGTCTCAAATATTGAAAACTGAATTACATTTTTGTTCAGTAACAGTCACAGTTTTCTTATTGGTTTTTTGCTTATATCTCGAAAACAGTTACTCCTATCAATTTTTATCTTTCTATCAAAATTAAAGCTGATAAAATTTCCTACAAAATAGTTATTTGCATTTTTCTTGTAGGACCAACCATAAGCGAGTTATAGAGTTGGATATAAATAATATTTAACAAAAATTTGCTTTAAAATAAAATGTTTGAAAAACTGAAATTAAACTAATTTAATTGTGTCTAACGCTTTAGTAGAGAAAAAAGAAGAAGACATAAAAGTCACTAAAGGTTTCAAAGTTGTCTTTAATCGTCATATTAATAACAATAACATTAATAATAATAATACTAATAGTACTAAATTTGCTTATATGCAAACGCTTAATTAAGGTAACAGTGTTTTGGTTTCTTGCTCATATCTCGAAAACAGTTACTCCTATCAATTTTTATCTTTTTACTAAAATTCAAGCTGATAAAATTTCCTACAAAATAGTTATTTGCATTTTTTATGTAGGACTAACCATAAGCGAGATATAAGATTGAAAATAATTAATATTTAAAAAAGAAGTGCTTTAACAGAAAATGTCTTGTGATTTAAAATACACTTAATTTATTAGGTCCAATATTTTATTAAAAAAAAAAGGGGGTGACATATAAGTCACTGAAGTCTTCAGAGTCTATTTTAAATGCTGCATTTTCGTCTTCGTCTCAAACATTGAAAACTGAATTACATTTTTGTTCTGAAACGGTAACAGTTTTTACTTTGGTTTTTTGCTTATATCTCGAAAACAGTTACTCCTATCAATTTTTATCTTTCTTTCAAAATTAAAGCTGATAACATTTCCTACAAAATAGTTATTTGCATTTTTCTTGTAGGACCAACCATAAGCGAGTTTTAAAGTTGGATATAAATAATATTTAACAAAAACTTGCTTAAAAATAAAATGTTTGAAATACTGAAATTAAACTAAATTAATTGTGTCTAACACTTTAGTAGAGAAAAAAGAAAAAGACATAAAAGTCACCAAAGTCTTCAGAATCGTTTTTAGTCGTCATATTAATAACAATAACATTAATAATAATAATACTAATAGTACTAAATCTGCTTATATGCAAGCGCTTTATTAAGGTAACAGTTTTTTGGTTTCTTGCTTATATCTCGAAAACAGTTACTCCTATGAATTTTTGTCTTTTTTTCAAAATTAAAGCTGATAAAATATTCTACAAGATAGTTATTTGCATTTTTCTTGTAGGACCAACCATAAGCGAGTTATAGAGTTGGATATAAATAATATTTAACAAAAATTTGCTTTAAAATAAAATGTTTGAAAAACTGAAATTAAACTAATTTAACTGTGTCTAACACTTTAGTAGAGAAAAAAGGAAAAGACATAAAAGTCACTAAAGGTTTCAGAGTTGTCTTTAGTTGTCATATTAATAACAATAACATTAATAATAATAATACTAATAGTACTAAATTTGCTTATATGCAAACGCTTAATTAAGGTAACAGTGTTTTGGTTTCTTGCTTATATCTCGAAAACAGTTACTCCTATCAATTTTTATCTTTTTACTAAAATTCAAGCTGATAAAATTTCCTACAAAATAGTTATTTGCATTTTTCATGTAGGACTAACCATAAGCGAGATATATGATTGAAAATAATTAATATTTAAAAAAAAAGTGCTTTAACAGAAAATGTCTTGTGATTTAAAATACACTTAATTTATTGGGTCCAATACTTTATTAGAAGAAAAAGGAAGTGACATAAAAGTCACTGAAGTCTTCAGAGTCGTTTTTAAATGCTGCAGTTTCGTCTTCGTCTCAAACATTGAAAACCGAATTACATTTTTGTTCAGTAACAGTCACAGTTTTCTTATTGGTTTTTTGCTTATATCTCGAAAACAGTTACTCCTATCAATTTTTATCTTTTTTTCAAAATTAAAGCTGATAAAATTTCCTACAAAATAGTTATTTGCATTTTTCTTGTAGGACCAACCATAAGCGAGTTATAGAGTTGGATATAAATAATATTTAACAAAAATTTGCTTTAAAATAAAATGTTTGAAAAACTGAAATTAAACTAATTTAATTGTGTCTAACACTTTAGTAGAGGAAAAAGAAGAAGACATAAAAGTCACTAAAGGTTTCAAAGTTGTCTTTAATCGTCATATTAATAACAATAACATTAATAATAATAATACTAATAGTACTAAATTTGCTTATATGCAAACGCTTAATTAAGGTAACAGTGTTTTGGTTTCTTGCTCATATCTCGAAAACAGTTACTCCTATCAATTTTTATCTTTTTACTAAAATTCAAGCTGATAAAATTTCCTACAAAATAGTTATTTGCATTTTTTATGTAGGACTAACCATAAGCGAGATATAAGATTGAAAATAATTAATATTTAAAAAAGAAGTGCTTTAACAGAAAATGTCTTGTGATTTAAAATACACTTAATTTATAAGGTCCAATACTTTATTAGAAAAAAAAGGGAGTGACATATAAGTCACTGAAGTCTTCAGAGTCGATTTTAAATGCTGCATTTTCGTCTTCGTCTCAAACATTGAATACTGAATTACATTTTAGTTCTGAAACGGTAACAGTTTTTACTTTGGTTTTTTGCTTATATCTCGAAAACAGTTACTCCTATCAATTTTTATCTCTCTTTCAAAATTAAAGCTGATAACATTTCCTACAAAATAGTTATTTGCATTTTTCTTGTAGGACCAACCATAAGCGAGTTATAAGGTTGGATATAAATAATATTTAACAAAAACTTGCTTAAAAATAAAATGTTTGAAATACTGAAATTAAACTAAATTAATTGTGTCAAACACTTTAGTAGAGAAAAAAGAAAAAGACATAAAAGTCACCAAAGTCTTCAAAATCGTTTTTAGTCGTCATATTAATAACAATAACATTAATAATAATAATACTAATAGTATTAAATCTGCTTATATGCAAGCGCTTTATTAAGGTAACAGTTTTTTGGTTTCTTGCTTATATCTCGAAAACAGTTACTCCTATGAATTTTTGTCTTCCTTTCAAAATTAAAGCTGATAAAATATTCTACAAAATAGTTATTTGCATTTTTCTTGTAGGACCAACCATAAGCGAGTTATAGAGTTGGATATAAATAATATATAACAAAAATTTGCTTTAAAATAAAATGTTTGAAAAACTGAAATTAAACTAATTTAACTGTGTCTAACACTTTAGTAGAGGAAAAAGGAAAAGACATAAAAGTCACTAAAGGTTTCGGAGTTGTCTTTAGTTTCATATTAATAACAATAACATTAATAATAATAATACTAATAGTACTAAATTTGCTTATATGCAAACGCTCAATTAAGGTAACAGTGTTTTGGTTTCTTGCTTATATCTCGAAAACAGTTACTCCTATCAATTTTTATCTTTTTACTAAAATTCAAGCTGATAAAATTTCCTACAAAATAGTTATTTGCATTTTTCATGTAGGACTAACCATAAGCGAGATATAAGTTTGAAAATAATTAATATTTAAAAAAAAGTGCTTTAACAGAAAATGTCTTGTGATTTAAAATACACTTAATTTATTAGGTCCAATACTTTATTAGAAGAAAAAGGGGGTGACATATAAGTCACTGAAGTCTTCAGAGTCGATTGTAAATGCTGCATTTTCGTCTTCGTCTAAAACATTGAAAACTGAATTACATTTTTGTTCTGAAACGGTAACAGTTTTCACTTTGGTTTTTTGCTTATATCTCGAAAACAATTACTCCTATCAGTTTTTATTTTTTTTTCAAAATAAAGCTGATAAAATTTCCTACAAAATAGTTATTTGCATTTTTCTTGTAGGACCAACCATAAGCGAGTTATAAAGTTGGATATAAATAATATTTAACAAAAACTTGCTTAAAAATTAAATGTTTGAAATACTGAAATTAAACTAAATTAATTGTGTCTAACACTTTAGTAGAGAAAAAAGAAAAAGACATAAAAGTCACCAAAGTCTTCAGAATCGTTTTTAGTCGTCATATTAATAACAATAACATTAATAATAATAATACTAATAGTACTAAATTTGCTTACATGCAAACGCTTAATTCAGGTAACAATTTTTTGGATTCTTGCTTATATCTCGAAAAAATTTTAGTAAAAAGATAAAAATTGATAGGAGTAACTGTTTTCGAGATATAAGCAAGAAACCAAAACACTGTTACCTTAATTAAGCGTTTGCATATAAGCAAATTTAGTACTATTAGTATTATTATTATTAATGTTATTGTTATTAATATGACAACTAAAGACAACTCTGAAACCTTTAGTGACTTTTTTGTCTTTTTCTTTTTCCTCTACTAAAGTGTTAGACTCAATTAATTTAGTTTAATTTCGGTTTTTCAAACATTTTATTTTAAAGCAAATTTTTGTTAAATATTATTTATATCCAACTCTATAACTCGCTTATGGTTGGTCCTACAAAAAAATGCAAATAACTATTTTGTAGGAAATTTTATCAGCTTTAATTTTGAAAAAAAGATAAAAATTGATAGGAGTAACTGTTTTCGAGATATAAGCAAGAAACCAAAAAAATGTTACGTTAATTAAGCGTTTGCATATAAGCAAATTTAGTACTATTAGTATTATTATTATTAATGTTATTGTTATTAATATGACGACTAAAGACGACTCTGAAACATTTAGTGACTTTTATGTCTTCTCCTTTTTCCTCTACTAAAGTGTTAGACACAATTAATTTAGTTTAATTCCGGTTTTTCAAGCATTTTATTTTAAAGCAAATTTTTGTTAAATATTATTTATATCCAACTCTATAACTCGTTTATGCTTGGTCCTACAAGAAAAATGTAAATAACTATTTTGTTGGAAATTTTATCAGCTTTAATTTTGAAAGAAAGATAAAATTTGATAGGAGTAACTGTTTTCGAGATATAAGCAAAAAACCAATAAGAAAACTGTAACTGTTACTGAACAAAAATGTAATTCAGTTTTCAATGTTTGAGACGAAGTCAAAAATGCAGCATTTAAAAACGACTCTGAAGACTTCAGTGACTTTTATGTCACCTCCTTTTTCTTCTAATAAAGTATTGGACCCAACAAATTAAGTGTATTTTAAATCACAAGACATTTTCTGTTAAAACACTTTTTTTTAATTAATAATTATTTTCAAACTTATATCTCGCTTATGGTTAGTTCTACATGAAAAATGCAAATAACTATTTTGTAGGAAATTTTATCACCTTTAATTTTGGTGAAAAAGTAAAAATTGATAGGAGTAACTGTTTTCGAGATATAGGCAGAAAACAAAAAAACTGTTACCTTAATTAAGCGCTTGCATATAAGCAAATTTAGTACTACTAGTATTGTTATTATAAATGTTATTGTTATTAATATGACGACTAAAGACAACTTTAAGACTTTAGTGACTTTTATGTCTCTCCTTTTTCCTCTACTAAAGTGTTAGACACAATTAATTTAGTTTAATTTCGGTTTTTCAAACATTTTATTTTAAAGCAAATTTTTGTTAAATATTAAAAACTATAAAAACACAGATCACACATGATCTTTTGCATAAAAATGAGAAAACGCTCATGTAACACACAAAATAAGCTCCATTTTTCCTTTTTAAAAGTATTATTATTATTATTACTTTTGTTACTATTACTATTATTATTATTATTATTATTATTATTATTGTTATTATTATTATTATTATTATTATTATTATTATTATTATTATTATTATTATTATTATTATTATTATTATTATTATTATTATTATTATTATTATTATTAAAAACTTATATTAAACAGACAGAAAACGTCGTATTCTGACACAACTTAAAACACAGATCACACATGATCTTTTGCATAGAAATGAGAAAACGCTCATATAACACAAAATAAGCTTCATTTTGGCTTAGAAAACTAAGCTTACTTTTACTACTACTATTATTTTTATTTTTATTATTATTATTATTATTATTATTACTATTATTTTTATCATTATTATTACTATTATTATTATTATTATTATTATTATTATTATTATTATTATTATTATTATTATTATTATTATTATTAACTTTTGTATAGTAAATGTTTTTATACCAGTTTTAAAATGAGTTATTAATTTTATTCAATTTCTTGCCTAAAAACACAGATCACAGATGATCTCTTGCATAGAAATGAGAAAACGCTCATATAACACACAAAATAAGCTTCATTTTTGCTTAGAAAAACTAAGCTTTAATTTAGAAAGAAATTCATTATTATAAGTATTATTATCATTATTATTATTATTATTATTATTATTATTATTATTATTATTATTATTATTATTATTATTATTATTATTATTATTATTATTATTATTATTATTATTATTATTAACTTTTGTATAGTAAATGTTTTTATACCAGTTTTAAAATGAGTTATTAATTTTAGACAATTTCTTGCCTAAAAATACAGATCACAGATGATTTCTTGCATAGAAATGAGAAAGCGCTCATATAACACACAAAATAAGCTTCATTTTTGCTTAGAAAATTAAGCTTACTTTTATTTCTATTATTATTTTTATTATTATTATTATTATTATTATTATTATTATTATTATTATTATTATTATTATTATTATTATTATTATTATTATTATTATTATTGTTATTATTATTATTATTATTAAAAACTTATATTAAACAGACAGAAAACGTCGTATTCTGACACAAAAAAACGAATTACGTTATAGACTTGACGAGAACGGCGTATCTCGGACTCTTATAGGACTCTTATAGGGTCAAAAATTATCAGTTTGGATTAAAACAAATTATTTTTGTTGACTCTCAGTCTGAACTGTTCATCAGTTCAAACAAAAACGGCTTACTTTAGACGATCTTTTGCTTTGAACAAGAAAACTTACATCGAACAGACTAAAAACGTATTAATCTGGCATAAAAGAGCAATTTATGTATCACTTTGGATAAAGGCAGCTAATCCTATTCGTTTCATTGCTTAAAATAGACAAAATTGTTAATAAATCTAACAAAAACGCTGTATTCTAGCACAAAATACTAATTACATTATAGTTTCGACGAGAATAGCTTATTTGGAATGATTCTATGCTTCCAAACGAGTAAATTTTTATTAAACAGATGCCAAACATCATGTTTTGTCCTATAAAGACATTTTATATTGCAGTTTGTATTAAAACAAAATATTTTCGTTGATTCTTTGTTAGAAGCAGCAAACCTAACATTAAAGAATCTGAAAACTTTGTATTCGGACACAAACCACCGAATTTTGTTTCAGTTTAGACAAAAACGGTTGATTTTTGACAATATTTTGCTTTGAACAAGAAAGCTTATATTAAACTGACTAAAAACGTCTTATTTTAGCACAAAACAAAAGATTTGCGTTATAGTCTTAAAGCTGATTCATGCCACAGTTTGGATAAAAACCCATTATTTTTGTTAATTCATTGTTACAAACAAGAAACCTTACATCAAAGAAACTGAAAACCCCTTATTTAGGCACAGAAATTCGAATTACGTTTCAGTCTGGACAAAAACTGCTTATTTTAGACGATCCTTTGTTTTGAACACGAAAACTTACATTAAAAAGATTAAAAACGTCTTATTCTGGCTGAAAACTGCAAATTATATATTACTCTAGATAAAAGCAATTTATCCTGATTACTCCTTTACTTAGAATAGAGTAAACTTGTATAAAACTTAATGAAAACTTTAAATTTCGTCTCAAAGAAATAATTTACGTTATAGTTTTGACCAGCACTGTTTATTTCAAACGAAATTATGATTCGAAACTAATGAACTTTTATGGGGCAGATGCAAAACCACATATTACCATACAAAGCGTTGTTTTAAAGCAAAGTATTACCTTTTGCAACAAGAAATTTCACGTCAAAGAAACTGAAAACTTCGTATCCATACATAAATATCTAATTACGTATTAGTTTAGGCAAATACGGCTTATTTTAAACGATTCCTTGCTATAAACAAGAAAAATTTTATCAAGCATATTGAAAACGTCTTATTCTCGAAAATAAGAGCAAATTATGTATCAGTTTTAACAAAAGCGGATTACTCTGTTTGATTCTATGCTTAGAGTAGAGTAAACTACTATAAAACGTAATGAAAACTCTATATTCAAGCTCAAAAAAACAAATTACGTTATAGTTTTGACAAAAAAAAATATTTCGGACGATTACATACTTCGAAGTAAGCAAACTTTAATTGAACATGTGCAAAAAGCTAATACTTTGCTTTAAAATAATGATTTATGTGGTAATATGGTATTTTGCATCTGTCCTATAAAAGTTTACCCGTTTCGCTCCATTGAATCATTAGAAATAAATTATTTTGACACAACAACAACACAAATAATTTGTTTTTGTTTAAACTGTAACATAAGTCGCTTTTATAAAACGAACTAAGACGTTTGGCATCTGCTTAGTGAAAGTTTTCTCGTTTGGGGGCATAAAATCGTTTGAAATTAACAGTTCTGGTCAAAACTATTACGTAAATTATTTCTTTGTATCACTTTAAAGATTTGCGTTATAGTCTTGACGAGAACTGTTAATTTCAAACGATTCTATGCTTTGAAACCAGTATACTTTCACTGAACAGAGGCAAAACGTCTGATTTCGCCTTTAAAAAACGATTTATGTCACAGTTTGGATTAAAACCAATGATTTTTGTTTATTTATTGTTACAAACAAGAAACCTTACATCAAAGAAACTGAAAACCTCTTATTCAGGCCCAGAAAATCAAATTACGTTTCAGTCTGGACACAAATTGCTTATTTTAGACGATTCTTTCTTTTGAACACGAAAACTTACATTAAAAAGATTAAAAACGTCTTATTCTGGCTCAAAACTGCAAATTATGTATTACTTTGGATAAAAGCAGTTTATCCTGATTACTCCTTTGCTTAGAATAGAGCAAACTTGTATAAAACTTAATGAAAACTTTAAATTTCGTCTCAAAGAAATAATTTACGTTATAGTTTTGACCAGAACTGTTAATTTCAAACGATTTTATGCCCCCAAACGAGAAAACTTTCACTAAACAGATGCCAAACGTCTTAGTTCGTTTTATAAAAACGACATGTTACAGTTTAAACAAAAAAATTATTTTCGTTGTTGTGTCAAAATAATTTATTTCGAATGATTCAATGGAGCGAAACGAGTAAACTTTTATAGGACAGATGCAAAATACCGTATTACCACATAAATCGTTATTTTAAAGCAAAGTATTAGCTTTTGCACTTGTTCAATTAAAGTTTGCTTACTTCGAAATATGTAGTCGTCCGAAATAATTTTTTTTTGTCAAAATTATAACGTAATTTGTTCTTTTGAGCTTGAATATAGAGTTTTCATTACGTTTTATAGTAGTTTACTCTACTCTAAGCATAGAATCAAACAGAGTAATCCGCTTTTGTTAAAACTGATACATAATGTGCTCTTATTTTCGAGAATAAGACATTTTTAATATGTTTGATAAAATTTTTCTTGTTTATAGCAAGGAATCGTCTAAAATAAGCTGTATTTGCCTAAACTGATACGTAATTCGATATTTGTGCATGGATACGATGTTTTCAGTTTCTTTGACGTGAAATTTCTTGTTGCAAAAGGTAATAATTTGCTTTAAAACAACGCTTTATATTGTAATATGTGGTTTTGCATCTGCCCCATAAAAGTTCATTAGTTTCGAATCATAAAATCGTTTGAAATAAACAGTGCTGGTCAAAACTATAACGTAAATTATTTCTTTGAGACGAAATTTAAAGTTTTTATTATGTTTTATACAAGTTTACTCTATTCTAAGTAAAGGAGTAATCAGGATAAATTGCTTTTATCTAGAGTAATATATAATTTGCAGTTTTCAGCCAGAATAAGACGTTTTTAATCTTTTTAATGTAAGTTTTTGTGTTCAAAACAAAGGATCGTCTAAAGTAAGCAGTTTTTGTTCAGACTGAAACGTAATTCGAATTTCTGTGCCTGAATAAGGGGTTTTCAGTTACTTTGATGTAAGGTTTCATGTTTGTAACAATGAATTAACGAAAATAATTGGTTTTTATCCAAACTGTGGCATGAATCGTTTTTAAAAGGCGAAATAAGATGTTTTTCCTCTGTACAGTGAAAGTTTACTCGCTTCAAAGCATAGAACCGTTTGAAATTAACAGCTCTCGTTAAGACTATAACGCAAATCTTTTGTTTTGTGCTAAAATAAGACGTTTTTAGTCAGTTTGATATAAGTTTTCTTGTTCAAAGCAAAATATTGTCGAAAATCAACCGTTTTTGTCTAAACTGATACAAAATTCGGTGGTTTGTGTCCGAATACAAAGTTTTCAGATTCTTTAATGTTAGGTTTGCTGCTTCTAACAAAGAATCAACGAAAATATTTTGTTTTAATACAAACTGCAATATAAAATGTCTTTATAGGACAAAACATGATGTTTGGCATCTGTTTAATAAAAATTTACTCGTTTGGAAGCATAGAATCATTCCAAATAAGCTATTCTCGTCGAAACTATAATGTAATTAGTATTTTGTGCTAGAATACAGCGTTTTTGTTAGATTTATTAACAATTTTGTCTATTTTAAGCAATAAAATGAATAGGATTAGCTGCCTTTATCCGAAGTGATACATAAATTGCTCTTTTATGCCAGATTAATACGTTTTTAATCTGTTCTATGTAAGTTTTCTTGTTCAAAGCAAAAGATCGTCTAAAATAAGCCGTTTTTGTTTGAACTGTTAAACAATTCAGACTGAGACTCAACAAAAATAATTTGTTTTAATCCAAACTGATACTTTTTGACCCTATAAGAGTCCTATAAGAGTCCGAGATACGCCGATCTCGTCAAGTCTATAACGTAATTCGTTTTTTTGTGTCAGAATACGACGTTTTCTGTCTGTTTAATATAAGTTTTTAATAATAATAATAATAACAATAATAATAATAATAATAATAATAATAATAATAATAATAATAATAATAATAATAATAATAATAGTAATAATAATAATAATATTAATAATAATAATAATGAAAATAATAATAGTAATAAAAGTAAGCTTAGTTTTCTAAGCAAAAATGAAGCTTATTTTGTGTGTTATATGAGCGTTTTCTCATTTCTATGCAAGAAATCATCTGTGATCTGTGTTTTTAGGCAACAAATTGTCTAAAATTAATATCTCATTTTAAAAGTGGTATAAAAACATTTACTATACAAAAGTTATAATCAGTTTTTAATAATAATAAAATTAATAATAATAATAATAATAATAATAATAATAATAATAATAATAATAATAGTAATAATAATAATAATAATAATAATAATAATAATAATAATAATAATAATAATAATAATAATAATAATAGTAATAGTAACATAAGTAATAATAATAATAATACTTTTAATAAGGAAAAATGGAGCTTATTTTGTGTGTTACATGAGCGTTTTTTCATTTCTATGCAAAAGATCATGTGTGATCTGTGTTTTTAGGCAATCTAACCCATTTTATAGTTTTTAATATTTAACAAAAATTTGCTTTAAAATAAAATGTTTGAAAAACTGAAATTAAACTAAATTAATTGTGTCTAACACTTTAGTAGAGAAAAAAGGAGGAGACATAAAAGTCACTAAAGTCTTAGAGTTGTCTTTAGTCGTCATATTAATAACAATAACATTTATAATAACAATACTAGTAGTACTAAATTTGCTTATATGCAAGCGCTTACTTAAGGTAACAGTTTTTTTGTTTTTTGCTTATATCTCGAAAACAGTTACTCCTAACAATTTTTACTTTTTCACCAAAATTAAAGGTGATAAAATTTCCTACAAAATAGTTATTAGCATTTTTCATGTAGAACTAACCATAAGCGAGATATAAGTTTGAAAATAATTAATAATTAAAAAAAAGTGTTTTAACAGAAAATGTCTTGTGATTTAAAATACACTTAATTTATTGGGACCAATACTTTATTAGAAGAAAAAGGAGGTAACATAAAAGTCACTGAAGTCTTCAGAGTCGTTTTTAAATGCTGCATTTTTGTCTTCGTCTCAAACATTGAAAACTGAATTACATTTTTGTTCAGTAACAGTTACAGTTTTCTTATTGGTTTTTTGCTTATATCTCGAAAACAGTTACTCCTATCAATTTTTATCTTTCTTTCAAAATTAAAGCTGATAAAATTTCCTACAAAATAGTTATTTGCATTTTTCTTGTAGGACCAACCATAAGCGAGTTATAGAGTTGGATATAAATAATATTTAACAAAAATTTGCTTTAAAATAAAATGTTTGAAAAACTGAAATTAAACTAAATTAATTGTGTCTAACACTTTAGTAGAGAAAAAAGAAAAAGACATAAAAATCACCAAAGTCTTCAGAATCGTTTTTAGTCGTCATATTAATAACAATAACATTAATAATAATAATACTAATAGTACTAAATCTGCTTATATGCAAGCGCTTTATTAAGGTAACAGTTTTTTGGTTTCTTGCTTATATCTCGAAAACAGTTACTCCTATGAATTTTTGTCTTTCTTTCAAAATTAAAGCTGATAAAATATTCTACAAAATAGTTATTTGCATTTTTCTTGTAGGACTAACCATAAGCGAGATATATGATTGAAAATAATTAATATTTAAAAAAGAAGTTCTTTAACAGAAAATGTCTTGTGATTTAAAATACACTTAATTTATTGGGTCCAATACTTTATTAGAAGAAAAAGGAAGTGACATAAAAGTCACTGAAGTCTTCAGAGTCGTTTTTAAATGCTGCAGTTTCGTCTTCGTCTCAAACATTGAAAACTGAATTACATTTTTGTTCAGTAACAGTCACAGTTTTCTTATTGGTTTTTTGCTTATATCTCGAAAACAGTTACTCCTATCAATTTTTATCTTTCTGTCAAAATTAAAGCTGATAAAATTTCCTACAAAATAGTTATTTGCATTTTTCTTGTAGGACCAACCATAAGCGAGTTATAGAGTTGGATATAAATAATATTTAACAAAAATTTGCTTTAAAATAAAATGTTTGAAAAACTGAAATTAAACTAATTTAATTGTGTCTAACACTTTAGTAGAGGAAAAAGAAGAAGACATAAAAGTCACTAAAGGTTTCAAAGTTGTCTTTAATCGTCATATTAATAACAATAACATTAATAATAATAATACTAATAGTACTAAATTTGCTTATATGCAAACGCTTAATTAAGGTAACAGTGTTTTGGTTTCTTGCTCATATCTCAAAAACAGTTACTCCTATCAATTTTTATCTTTTTACTAAAATTCAAGCTGATAATATTTCCTACAAAATAGTTATTTGCATTTTTTATGTAGGACTAACCATAAGCGAGATATAAGATTGAAAATAATTAATATTTAAAAAAGAAGTGCTTTAACAGAAAATGTCTTGTGATTTAAAATACACTTAATTTATTAGGTCCAATACTTTATTAAAAAAAAAGGGGGTGACATATAAGTCACTGAAGTCTTCAGAGTCGATTTTAAATGCTGCATTTTCGTCTTCGTCTCAAACATTGAAAACTGAATTACATTTTTCTTCTGAAACGGTAACAGTTTTTACTTTGGATTTTTGCTTATATCTCGAAATCAGTTACTCCTATCAATTTTTATCTTTCTTTCAAAATTAAAGCTGATAACATTTCCTACAAAATAGTTATTTGCATTTTTCTTGTAGGACCAACCATAAGCGAGTTATAAAGTTGGATATAAATAATATTTAACAAAAACTTGCTTAAAAATAAAATGATTGAAAAACTGAAATTAAACTAAATTAATTGTGTCTAACACTTTAGTAGAGAAAAAAGAAGAAGACATAAAAGTCACCAAAGTCTTCAGAATCGTTTTTAGTCGTCATATTAATAACAATAACATTAATAATAATAATACTAATAGTACTAAATCTGCTTATATGCAAGCGCTTTATTAAGGTAACAGTTTTTTGGTTTCTTGCTTATATCTCGAAAACAGTTACTCCTATGAATTTTTGTCTTTCTTTCAAAATTAAAGCTGATAAAATTTCCTACAAAATAGTTATTTGCATTTTTCATATAGGACTAACCATAAGCGAGATATATGATTGAAAATAATTAATATTTAAAAAAGAAGTTCTTTAACAGAAAATGTCTTGTGATTTAAAATACACTTAATTTATTGGGTCCAATACTTTATTAGAAGAAAAAGGAAGTGACATAAAAGTCACTGAAGTCTTCAGAGTCGTTTTTAAATGCTGCAGTTTCGTCTTCGTCTCAAACATTGAAAACTGAATTACATTTTTGGTCAGTAACAGTCACAGTTTTCTTATTGGTTTTTTGCTTATATCTCGAAAACAGTTACTCCTATCAATTTTTATCTTTCTGTCAAAATTAAAGCTGATAAAATTTCCTACAAAATAGTTATTTGCATTTTTCTTGTAGGACCAACCATAAGCGAGTTATAGAGTTGGATATAAATAATATTTAACAAAAATTTGCTTTAAAATAAAATGTTTGAAAAACTGAAATTAAACTAATTTAATTGTGTCTAACACTTTAGTAGAGAAAAAAGAAGAAGACATAAAAGTCACTAAAGGTTTCAAAGTTGTTTTTAATCGTCATATTAATAACAATAACATTAATAATAATAATACTAATAGTACTAAATTTGCTTATATGCAAACGCTTAATTAAGGTAACAGTGTTTTGGTTTCTTGCTCATATCTCGAAAACAGTTACTCCTATCAATTTTTATCTTTTTACTAAAATTCAAGCTGATAATATTTCCTACAAAATAGTTATTTGCATTTTTTATGTAGGACTAACCATAAGCGAGATATAAGATTGAAAATAATTAATATTTAAAAAAGAAGTGCTTTAACAGAAAATGTCTTGTGATTTAAAATACACTTAATTTATTAGGTCCAATACTTTATTAAAAAAAAAAGGGGGTGACATATAAGTCACTGAAGTCTTCAGAGTCGATTTTAAATGCTGCATTTTCGTCTTCGTCTTAAACATTGAAAACTGAATTACATTTTTGTTCTGAAACAGTAACAGTTTTTACTTTGGTTTTTTGCTTATATCTCGAAATCAGTTACTCCTATCAATTTTTATCTTTCTTTCAAAATTAAAGCTGATAACATTTCCTACAAAATAGTTATTTGCATTTTTCTTGTAAGACCAACCATAAGCGAGTTATAAAGCTGGATATAAATAATATTTAACAAAAACTTGCTTAAAAATAAAATGTTTGAAATACTGAAATTAAACTAAATTAATTGTGTCTAACACTTTAGTAGAGAAAAAAGAAAAAGACATAAAAGTCACCAAAGTCTTCAGAATCGTTTTTAGTCGTCATATTAATAACAATAACATTAATAATAATAATACTAATAGTACTAAATCTGCTTATATGCAAGCGCTTTATTAAGGTAACAGTTTTTTGGTTTCTTGCTTATATCTCAAAAACAGTTACTCCTATGAATTTTTGTCTTTCTTTCAAAATTAAAGCTGATAAAATATTCTACAAAATAGTTATTTGCATTTTTCTTGTAGGACCAACCATAAGCGAGTTATAGAGTTGGATATAAATAATATTTAACAAAAATTTGCTTTAAAATAAAATGTTTGAAAAACGGAAATTAAACTAATTTAATTGTGTCTAACACTTTAGTAGAGAAAAAAGGAAAAGACATAAAAGTCACTAAAGGTTTCAGAGTTGTCTTTAGTTGTCATATTAATAACAATAACATTAATAATAATAATACTAATAGTACTAAATTTGCTTATATGCAAACGCTTAATTAAGGTAACAGTGTTTTGGTTTCTTGCTTATATCTCGAAAACAGTTACTCCTATCAATTTTTATCTTTTTACTAAAATTCAAGCTGATAAAATTTCCTACAAAATAGTTATTTGCATTTTTCATGTAGGACTAACCATAAGCGAGATATATGATTGAAAATAATTAATATTTAAAAAAAAAGTGCTTTAACAGAAAATGTCTTGTGATTTAAAATACACTTAATTTATTGGGTCCAAAACTTTATTAGAAGAAAAAGGAAGTGACATAAAAGTCACTGAAGTCTTCAGAGTCGTTTTTAAATGCTGCAGTTTCGTCTTCGTCTCAAACATTGAAAACCGAATTACATTTTTGTTCAGTAACAGTCACAGTTTTCTTATTGGTTTTTTGCTTATATCTCGAAAACAGTTACTCCTATCAATTTTTATCTTTCTTTCAAAATTAAAGCTGATAAAATTTCCTACAAAATAGTTATTTGCATTTTTCTTGTAGGACCAACCATAAGCGAGTTATAGAGTTGGATATAAATAATAATTAACAAAAATTTGCTTTAAAATAAAATGTTTGAAAAACTGAAATTAAACTAATTTAATTGTGTCTAACACTTTAGTAGAGGAAAAAGAAGAAGACATAAAAGTCACTAAAGGTTTTAAAGTTGTCTTTAATCGTCATATTAATAACAATAACATTAATAATAATAATACTAATAGTACTAAATTTGCTTATATGCAAACGCTTAATTAAGGTAACAGTGTTTTGGTTTCTTGCTCATATCTCGAAAACAGTTACTCCTATCAACTTTTATCTTTTTACCAAAATTCAAGCTGATATAATTTCCTACAAAATAATTATTTGCATTTTTTATGTAGGACTAACCATAAGCGAGATATAAGATTGAAAATAGTTAATATTTAAAAAAGAAGTGCTTTAACAGAAAATGTCTTGTGATTTAAAATACACTTAATTTATTAGGTCCAATACTTTATTAGAAAAAAAGGGGGTGACATATAAGTCACTGAAGTCTTCAGAGTCGATTTTAAATGCTGCATTTTCGTCTTCGTCTCAAACATTGAAAACTGAATTACATTTTTGTTCTGAAACGGTAACAGTTTTTACATTGGTTTTTTGCTTATATCTCAAAAACAGTTACTCCTATCAATTTTTATCTCTCTTTCAAAATTAAAGCTGATAACATTTCCTACAAAATAGTTATTTGCATTTTTCTTGTAGGACCAACCATAAGCGAGTTATAAAGTTGGATATAAATAATATTTAACAAAAACTTGCTTAAAAATAAAATGTTTGAAATACTGAAATTAAACTAAATTAATTGTGTCTAACACTTTAGTAGAGAAAAAAGAAAAAAACATAAAAGTCACCAAAGTCTTCATAATCGTTTTTAGTCGTCATATTAATAACAATAACATTAATAATAATAATACTAATAGTACTAAATCTGCTTATATGCAAGCGCTTTATTAAGGTAACAGTTTTTTGGTTTCTTGCTTATATTAATAATAATACTAATAGTACTAAATTTGCTTATATGCAAACGCTTAATTAAGGTAACAGTGTTTTGGTTTCTTGCTCATATCTCGAAAACAGTTACTCCTATCAACTTTTATCTTTTTACTAAAATTCAAGCTGATAAAATTTCCTACAAAATAATTATTTGCATTTTTTATGTAGGACTAACCACAAGCGAGATATAAGATTGAAAATAATTAATATTTAAAAAAGAAGTGCTTTAACAGAAAATGTCTTGTGATTTAAAATACACTTAATTTATTAGGTCCAATACTTTATTAGAAAAAAAGGGGGTGACATATAAGTCACTGAAGTCTTCAGAGTCGATTTTAAATGCTGCATTTTCGTCTTCGTCTCAAACATTGAAAACTGAATTACATTTTTGTTCTGAAACGGTAACAGTTTTTACATTGGTTTTTTGCTTATATCTCGAAAACAGTTACTCCTATCAATTTTTATCTTTCTTTCAAAATTAAAGCTGATAACATTTCCTACAAAATAGTTATTTGCATTTTTCTTGTAGGACCAACCATAAGCGAGTTATAAAGTTGGATATAAATAATATTTAACAAAAACTTGCTTAAAAATAAAATGTTTGAAATACTGAAATTAAACTAAATTAATTGTGTCTAACACTTTAGTAGAGAAAAAAGAAAAAGACATAAAAGTCACCAAAGTCTTCAGAATCGTTTTTAGTCGTCATATTAATAACAATAACATTAATAATAATAATACTAATAGTACTAAATCTGCTTATATGCAAGCGCTTTATTAAGGTAACAGTTTTTTGGTTTCTTGCTTATATCTCGAAAACAGTTACTCCTATGAATTTTTGTCTTTTTTTCAAAATTAAAGCTGATAAAATTTCCTACAAAATAGTTATTTGCATTTTTCTTGTAGGACCAACCATAAGCGAGTTATAGAGTTGGATATAAATAATTTTTAACAAAAATTTGCTTTAAAATAAAATGTTTGAAAAACTGAAATTAAACTAATTTAATTGTGTCTAACACTTTAGTAGAGGAAAAAGGAAAAGACATAAAAGTCACTAAAGGTTTCAGAGTTGTCTTTAGTTGTCATATTAATAACAATAACATTAATAATAATAATACTAATAGTACTAAATTTGCTTATATGCAAACGCTTAATTAAGGTAACAGTGTTTTGGTTTCTTGCTTATATCTCGAAAACAGTTACTCCTATCAATTTTTATCTTTTTACTAAAATTCAAGCTGATAAAATTTCCTATAAAATAGTTATTTGCATTTTTCATGTAGGACTAACCATAAGCGAGATATATGATTGAAAATAATTAATATTTAAAAAAAAAGTGCTTTAACAGAAAATGTCTTGTGATTTAAAATACACTTAATTTATTGGGTCCAATACTTTATTAGAAGAAAAAGGAAGTGACATAAAAGTCACTGAAGTCTTCAGAGTCGTTTTTAAATGCTGCAGTTTCGTCTTCGTCTCAAACATTGAAAACTGAATTACATTTTTGTTCAGTAACAGTCACAGTTTTCTTATTGGTTTTTTGCTTATATCTCGAAAACAGTTACTCCTATCAATTTTTATCTTTCTGTCAAAATTAAAGCTGATAAAATTTCCTACAAAATAGATATTTGCATTTTTCTTGTCGGATCAACCATAAGCGAGTTATAGAGTTGGATATAAATAATATTTAACAAAAATTTGCTTTAAAATAATATGTTTGAAAAACTGAAATTAAACTAATTTAATTGTGTCTAACACTTTAGTAGAGGAAAAAGAAGAAGACATAAAAGTCACTAAAGGTTTCAAAGTTGTCTTTAATCGTCATATTAATAACAATAACATTAATAATAATAATACTAATAGTACTAAATTTGCTTATATGCAAACGCTTAATTAAGGTAACAGTGTTTTGGTTTCTTGCTCATATCTCGAAAACAGTTACTCCTATCAATTTTTATCTTTTTTTCAAAATTAAAGCTGATAACATTTCCTACAAAATAGTTATTTGCATTTTTCTTGTGGGACCAACCATAAGCGAGTTATAAAGTTGGATATAAATAATATTTAACAAAAACTTGCTTAAAAATAAAATGTTTGAAATACTGAAATTAAACTAAATTAATTGTGTCTAACACTTTAGTAGAGAAAAAAGAAAAAGACATAAAAGTCACCAAAGTCTTCAGAATAGTTTTTAGTCGTCATATTAATAACAATAACATTAATAATAATAATACTAATAGTACTAAATCTGCTTATATGCAAGCGCTTTATTAAGGTAACAGTTTTTTGGTTTCTTGCTTATATCTCGAAAACAGTTACTCCTATGAATTTTTGTCTTTTTTTCAAAATTAAAGCTGATAAAATTTCCTACAAAATAGTTATTTGCATTTTTCTTGTAGGACCAACCATAAGCGAGTTATAGAGTTGGATATAAATAATTTTTAACAAAAATTTGCTTTAAAATAAAATGTTTGAAAAACTGAAATTAAACTAATTTAATTGTGTCTAACACTTTAGTAGAGGAAAAAGGAAAAGACATAAAAGTTACTAAAGGTTTCAGAGTTGTCTTTAGTTGTCATATTAATAACAATAACATTAATAATAATAATACTAATAGTACTAAATTTGCTTATATGCAAACGCTTAATTAAGGTAACAGTGTTTTGGTTTCTTGCTTATATCTCGAAAACAGTTACTCCTATCAATTTTTATCTTTTTACTAAAATTCAAGCTGATAAAATTTCCTATAAAATAGTTATTTGCATTTTTCATGTAGGACTAACCATAAGCGAGATATATGATTAAAAATAATTAATATTTAAAAAAAAAGTGCTTTAACAGAAAATGTCTTGTGATTTAAAATACACTTAATTTATTGGGTCCAATACTTTATTAGAAGAAAAAGGAAGTGACATAAAAGTCACTGAAGTCTTCAGAGTCGTTTTTAAATGCTGCAGTTTCGTCTTCGTCTCAAACATTGAAAACTGAATTACATTTTTGTTCAGTAACAGTCACAGTTTTCTTATTGGTTTTTTGCTTATATCTCGAAAACAGTTACTCCTATCAATTTTTATCTTTCTGTCAAAATTAAAGCTGATAAAATTTCCTACAAAATAGTTATTTGCATTTTTCTTGTAGGACCAACCATAAGCGAGTTATAGAGTTGGATATAAATAATATTTAACAAAAATTTGCTTTAAAATAAAATGTTTGAAAAACTGAAATTAAACTAATTTAATTGTGTCTAACACTTTAGTAGAGGAAAAAGAAGAAGACATAAAAGTCACTAAAGGTTTCAAAGTTGTCTTTAATCGTCATATTAATAACAATAACATTAATAATAATAATACTAATAGAACTAAATTTGCTTATATGCAAACGCTTAATTAAGGTAACAGTGTTTTGGTTTCTTGCTCATATCTCGAAAACAGTTACTCCTATCAATTTTTATCTTTTTACTAAAATTCAAGCTGATAAAATTTCCTACAAAATAGTTATTTGCATTTTTTATGTAGGACTAACCATAAGCGAGATATAAGATTGAAAATAATTAATATTTAAAAAAGAAGTGCTTTAACAGAAAATGTCTTGTGATTTAAAATACACTTAATTTATTAGGTCCAATACTTTATTAGAAAAAAAGGGGGTGACATATAAATCACTGAAGTCTTCAGAGTCGATTTTAAATGCTGCATTTTCGTCTTCGTCTCAAACATTGAAAAGTAAATTACATTTTTGTTCTGAAACGGTAACAGTTTTTACTTTGGTTTTTTGCTTATATCTCGAAAACAGTTACTCCTATCAATTTTTATCTTTCTTTCAAAATTAAAGCTGATAATATTTCCTACAAAATAGTTATTTGCATTTTTCTTGTAGGACCAACCATAAGCGAGTTATAAAGTTGGATATAAATAATATTTAACAAAAACTTGCTTAAAAATAAAATGTTTGAAATACTGAAATTAAACTAAATTAATTGTGTCTAACATTTTAGTAGAGAAAAAAGAAAAAGACATAAAAGTCACCAAAGTCTTCAGAATCGTTTTTAGTCGTCATATTAATAACAATAACATTAATAATAATAATACTAACAGTACTAAATCTGCTTATACGCAAGCGCTTTATTAAGGTAACAGTTTTTTGGTTTCTTGCTTATATCTCGAAAACAGTTACTCCTATGAATTTTTGTCTTTCTTTCAAAATTAAAGCTGATAAAATATTCTACAAAATAGTTATTTGCATTTTTCTTGTAGGACCAACCATAAGCGAGTTATAGAGTTGGATATAAATAATATATAACAAAAATTTGCTTTAAAATAAAATGTTTGAAAAACTGAAATTAAACTAATTTAACTGTGTCTAACACTTTAGTAGAGAAAAAAGAAAAAGACATAAACTTTTATGTAACTTTTATGTCTTTTTCTTTTTTCTCTACTAAAGTGTTAGACACAATTAATTTAGTTTAATTTCAGTATTTCAAACATTTAATTTTTAAGCAAGTTTTTGTTAAATATTATTTATATCCAACTTTATAACTCGCTGATGGTTGGTCCTACAAGAAAAATGCAAATAACTATTTTGTAGGAAATTTTATCAGCTTTATTTTAAAAAAAAAATAAAAACTGATAGGAGTAATTGTTTTCGAGATATAAGCAAAAAACCAAAGTGAAAACTGTTACCGTTTCAGAACAAAAATGTAATTCAGTTTTCAATGTTTGAGACGAAGACGAAAATGCAGCATTTACAATCGACTCTGAAGACTTCAGTGACTTATATGTCACCCCCTTTTTCTTCTAATAAAGTATTGGACCTAATAAATTAAGTGTATTTTAAATCACAAGACATTTTCTGTTAAAGCACTTTTTTTTAAATATTAATTATTTTCAAACTTATATCTCGCTTATGGTTAGTCCTACATGAAAAATGCAAATAACTATTTTGTAGGAAATTTTATCAGCTTGAATTTTAGTAAAAAGATAAAAATTGATAGGAGTAACTGTTTTCGAGATATAAGCAAGAAACCAAAACACTGTTACCTTAATTAAGCGTTTGCATATAAGCAAATTTAGTACTATTAGTATTATTATTAATGTTATTGTTATTAATATGACAACTAAAGACAACTCTGAAACCTTTAGTGATTTTTATGTCTTTTCCTTTTTCCTCTACTAAAGTGTTAGACACAGTTAAATTAGTTTAATTTCAGTTTTTCAAACATTTTATTTTAAAGCAAATTTTTGTTATATATTATTTATATCCAACTCTATAACTCGCTTATGGTTGGTCCTACAAGAAAAATGCAAATAACTATTTTGTAGAATATTTTATCAGCTTTAATTTTGAAAGAAAGACAAAAATTCATAGGAGTAACTGTTTTCGAGATATAAGCAAGAAACCAAAAAACTGTTACCTTAATAAAGCGCTTGCATATAAGCAGATTTAGTACTGTTAGTATTATTATTATTAATGTTATTGTTATTAATATGACGACTAAAAACGATTCTGAAGACTTTGGTGACTTTTATGTCTTTTTCTTTTTTCTCTACTAAAGTGTTAGACACAATTAATTTAGTTTAATTTCAGTATTTCAAACATTTTATTTTTAAGCAAGTTTTTGTTAAATATTATTTATATCCAACTTTATAACTCGCTTATGGTTGGTCCTACAAAAAAAATGCAAATAACTATTTTGTAGGAAATGTTATCAGCTTTAATTTTGAAAGAAAGATAAAAATTGATAGGAGTAACTGTTTTCGAGATATAAGCAAAAAACCAAAGTAAAAACTGTTACCGTTTCAGAACAAAAATGTAATTCAGTTTTCAATGTTTGAGACGAAGACGAAAATGCAGCATTTAAAATCGACTCTGAAGACTTCAGTGACTTATATGTCACCCCCTTTTTTTTTAATAAAGTATTGGACCTAATAAATTAAGTGTATTTTAAATCACAAGACATTTTCTGTTAAAGCACTTCTTTTTTAAATATTAATTATTTTCAATCTTATATCTCGCTTATGGTTAGTCCTACATAAAAAATGCAAATAACTATTTTGTAGGAAATTTTATCAGCTTGAATTTTAGTAAAAAAATAAAAATTGATAGAAGTAACTGTTTTCGAGATATGAGCAAGAAACCAAAACACTGTTACCTTAATTAAGCGTTTGCATATAAGCAAATTTAGTACTATTAGTATTATTATTATTAATGTTATTGTTATTAATATGACGATTAAAGACAACTTTGAAACCTTTAGTGACTTTTATGTCTTCTTTTTTTTCCTCTACTAAAGTGTTAGACACAATTAAATTAGTTTAATTTCAGTTTTTCAAACATTTTATTTTAAAGCAAGTTTTTGTTAAATATTATTTATATCCAACTTTATAACTCGCTTATGGTTGGTCCTACAAGAAAAATGCAAAAAACTATTCTGTAGAATATTTTATCAGCTTTAATTTTGAAAGAAAGACAAAAATTCATAGGAGTAACTGTTTTCGAGATATAAGCAAGAAACCAAAAAACTGTTACCTTAATAAAGCGCTTGCATATAAGCAGATTTAGTACTATTAGTATTATTATTATTAATGTTATTGTTATTAATATGACGACTAAAAACGATTCTGAAGACTTTGGTGACTTTTATGTCCTTTTCTTTTTTCTCTCCTAAAGTGTTAGACACAATTAATTTAGTTTAATTTCAGTATTTCAAACATTTTATTTTTAAGCAAGTTTTTGTTAAATATTATTTATATCCAACTCTATAACTCGCTTATGGTTGGTCCTACAAGAAAAATGCAAATAACTATTTTGTAGGAAATTTTATCAGCTTTAATTTTGACAATAAGATAAAAATTGATAGGAGTAACTGTTTTCGAGATATAAGCAAAAAACCAATAAGAAAACTGTTACTGTTACTGAACAAAAATGTAATTCAGTTTTCAATGTTTGAGACGAAGACGAAACTGCAGCATTTAAAAACGACTCTGAAGACTTCAGTGACTTTTATGTCACTTCCTTTTTCTTCTAATAAAGTATTGGACCCAATAAATTAAGTGTATTTTAAATCACAAGACATTTTCTGTTAAAGCACTTTTTTTTTAAATATTAATTATTTTCAATCATATATCTCGCTTATGGTTAGGCCTACATAAAAAATGCAAATAACTATTTTGTAGGAAATTTTATCAGCTTTAATTTTGAAAAAAAGACAAAAATTTATAGGAGTAACTGTTTTCGAGATATAAGCAAGAAACCAAAAAACTGTTACCTTAATAAAGCGCTTGCATATAAGCAGATTTAGTACTATTAGTATTATTATTATTAATGTTATTGTTATTAATATGACGACTAAAAACGATTCTGAAGACTTTGGTGACTTTTATGTCTTTTTCTTTTTTCTCTACTAAAGTGTTAGACACAATTAATTTAGTTTAATTTCAGTATTTCAAACATTTTATTTTTAAGCAAGTTTTTGTTAAATATTATTTATATCCAACTTTATAACTCGCTTATGGTTGGTCCTACAAGAAAAATGCAAATAACTATTTTGTAGGAAATGTTATCAGCTTTAATTTTGAAAGAAAGATAAAAATTGATAGGAGTAACTGTTTTCGAGATATAAGCAAAAAACCAAAGTAAAAACTGTTACCGTTTCAGAACAAAAATATAATTCAGTTTTCAATGTTTGAGACGAAGACGAAAATGCAGCATTTAAAATCGACTCTGAAAACTTCAGTGACTTATATCAGAATCGTTTTTAGTCGTCATATTAATAACAATAACATTAATAATAATAATACTAATAGTACTAAATCTGCTTATATGCAAGCGCTTTATTAAGGTAACAGTTTTTTGGTTTCTTGCTTATATCTCGAAAACAGTTACTCCTATGAATTTTTGTCTTTTTTTCAAAATCAAAGCTGATAAAATATTCTACAAAATAGTTATTTGCATTTTTCTTGTAGGACCAACCACAAGCGAGTTATAGAGTTGGATATAAATAATATTTAACAAAAATTTGCTTTAAAATAAAATGTTTGAAAAACTGAAATTAAACTAATTTTACTGTGTCTAACACTTTAGTAGAGAAAAAACGAAAAGACATAAAAGTCACTAAAGGTTTCAGAGTTGTCTTTAGTTGTCATATTAATAACAATAACATTAATAATAATAATACTAATAGTTCTAAATTTGCTTATATGCAAACGCTTAATTAAGGTAACAGTGTTTTGGTTTCTTGCTTATATCTCGAAAACAGTTACTCCTATCAATTTTTATCTTTTTACTAAAATTTAAGCTGATAAAATTTCCTACAAAATAGTTATTTGCATTTTTCATGTAGGACTAACCATAAGCGAGATATATGATTGAAAATAATTAATATTTAAAAAAAAAGTGCTTTAACAGAAAATGTCTTGTGATTTAAAATACACTTAATTTATTGGGTCCAATACTTTATTAGAAGAAAAAGGAAGTGACATAAAAGTCACTGAAGTCTTCAGAGTCGTTTTTAAATGCTGCAGTTTCGTCTTCGTCTCAAACATTGAAAACTGAATTACATTTTTGTTCAGTAACAGTCACAGTTTTCTTATTGGTTTTTTGCTTATATCTCGAAAACAGTTACTCCTATCAATTTTTATCTTTCTGTCAAAATTAAAGCTGATAAAATTTCCAACAAAATAAATATTTGCATTTTTCTTGTAGGATCAACCATAAGCGAGTTATAGAGTTGGATATAAATAATATTTAACAAAAATTTGCTTTAAAATAAAATGTTTGAAAAACTGAAATTAAACTAATTTAATTGTGTCTAACACTTTAGTAGAGGAAAAAGAAGAAGACATAAAAGTCACTAAAGGTTTCAAAGTTGTCTTTAATCGTCATATTAATAACAATAACATTAATAATAATAATACTAATAGTACTAAATTTGCTTATATGCAAACGCTTAATTAAGGTAACAGTGTTTTGGTTTCTTGCTCATATCTCGAAAACAGTTACTCCTATCAATTTTTATCTTTCTTTCAAAATTAAAGCTTATAACATTTCCTACAAAATAGTTATTTGCATTTTTCTTGTGGGACCAACCATAAGCGAGTTATAAAGTTGGATATAAATAATATTTAACAAAAACTTGCTTAAAAATAAAATGTTTGAAATACTGAAATTAAACTAAATTAATTGTGTCTACCACTTTAGTAGAGAAAAAAGAAAAAGACATAAAAGTCACCAAAGTCTTCAGAATCGTTTTTAGTCGTCATATTAATAACAATAACATTAATAATAATAATACTAATAGTACTAAATCTGCTTATATGCAAGCGCTTTATTAAGGTAACTGTTTTTTGGTTTCTTGCTTATATCTCGAAAACAGTTACTCCTATAAATTTTTGTCTTTTTTTTTTAAATTAAAGCTGATAAAATTTCCTACAAAATAGTTATTTGCATTTTTCTTGTAGGACCAACCATAAGCGAGTTATAGAGTTGGATATAAATAATTTTTAACAAAAATTTGCTTTAAAATAAAATGTTTGAAAAACTGAAATTAAACTAATTTAATTGTGTCTAACACTTTAGTAGAGGAAAAAGGAAAAGACATAAAAGTCACTAAAGGTTTCAGAGTTGTCTTTAGTTGTCATATTAATAACAATAACATTAATAATAATAATACTAATAGTACTAAATTTGCTTATATGCAAACGCTTAATTAAGGTAACAGTGTTTTGGTTTCTTGCTTATATCTCGAAAACAGTTACTCCTATCAATTTTTATCTTTTTACTAAAATTCAAGCTGATAAAATTTCCTATAAAATAGTTATTTGCATTTTTCATGTAGGACTAACCATAAGCGAGATATATGATTGAAAATAATTAATATTTAAAAAAAAAGTGCTTTAACAGAAAATGTCTTGTGATTTAAAATACACTTAATTTATTGGGTCCAATACTTTATTAGAAGAAAAAGGAAGTGACATAAAAGTCACTGAAGTCTTCAGAGTCGTTTTTAAATGCTGTAGTTTCGTCTTCGTCTCAAACATTGAAAACTGAATTACATTTTTGTTCAGTAACAGTCACAGTTTTCTTATTGGTTTTTTGCTTATATCTCGAAAACAGTTACTCCTATCAATTTTTATCTTTCTGTCAAAATTAAAGCTGATAAAATTTCCAACAAAATAGATATTTGCATTTTTCTTGTAGGATCAACCATAAGCGAGTTATAGAGTTGGATATAAATAATATTTAACAAAAATTTGCTTTAAAATAAAATGTTTGAAAAACTGAAATTAAACTAATTTAATTGTGTCTAACACTTTAGTAGAGGAAAAAGAAGAAGACATAAAAGTCACTAAAGGTTTCAAAGTTGTCTTTAATCGTCATATTAATAACAATAACATTAATAATAATAATACTAATAGTACTAAATTTGCTTATATGCAAACGCTTAATTAAGGTAACAGTGTTTTGGTTTCTTGCTCATATCTCGAAAACAGTTACTCCTATCAATTTTTATCTTTCTTTCAAAATTAAAGCTTATAACATTTCCTACAAAATAGTTATTTGCATTTTTCTTGTGGGACCAACCATAAGCGAGTTATAAAGTTGGATATAAATAATATTTAACAAAAACTTGCTTAAAAATAAAATGTTTGAAATACTGAAATTAAACTAAATTAATTGTGTCTAACACTTTAGTAGAGAAAAAAGAAAAAGACATAAAAGTCACCAAAGTCTTCAGAATCGTTTTTAGTCGTCATATTAATAACAATAACATTAATAATAATAATACTAATAGTACTAAATCTGCTTATATGCAAGCGCTTTATTAAGGTAACAATTTTTTGGTTTCTTGCTTATATCTCGAAAACAGTTACTCCTATGAATTTTTGTCTTTTTTTCAAAATTAAAGCTGATAAAATTTCCTACAAAATAGTTATTTGCATTTTTCTTGTAGGACCAACCATAAGCGAGTTATAGAGTTGGATATAAATAATTTTTAACAAAAATTTGCTTTAAAATAAAATGTTTGAAAAACTGAAATTAAACTAATTTAATTGTGTCTAACACTTTAGTAGAGGAAAAAGGAAAAGACATAAAAGTCACTAAAGGTTTCAGAGTTGTCTTTAGTTGTCATATTAATAACAATAACATTAATAATAATAATACTAATAGTACTAAATTTGCTTATATGCAAACGCTTAATTAAGGTAACAGTGTTTTGGTTTCTTGCTTATATCTCGAAAACAGTTACTCCTATCAATTTTTATCTTTCTACTAAAATTCAAGCTGATAAAATTTCCTATAAAATAGTTATTTGCATTTTTCATGTAGGACTAACCATAAGCGAGATATATGATTGAAAAGAATTAATATTTAAAAAAAAAGTGCTTTAACAGAAAATGTCTTGTGATTTAAAATACACTTAATTTATTGGGTCCAATACTTTATTAGAAGAAAAAGGAAGTGACATAAAAGTCATTGAAGTCTTCAGAGTCGTTTTTAAATGCTGCAGTTTCGTCTTCGTCTCAAACATTGAAAACTGAATTACATTTTTGTTCAGTAACAGTTACAGTTTTCTTATTGGTTTTTTGCTTATATCTCGAAAACAGTTACTCCTATCAATTTTTATCTTTCTGTCAAAATTAAAGCTGATAAAATTTCCTACAAAATAGTTATTTGCATTTTTCTTGTAGGACCAACCATAAGCGAGTTATAGAGTTGGATATAAAATAATATTTAACAAAAATTTGCTTTAAAATAAAATGTTTGAAAAACTGAAATTAAACTAATTTAATTGTGTCTAACACTTTAGTAGAGGAAAAAGAAGAAGACATAAAAGTCACTAAAGGTTTCAAAGTTGTCTTTAATCGTCATATTAATAACAATAACATTAATAATAATAATACTAATAGTACTAAATTTGCTTATATACAAACGCTTAATTAAGGTAACAGTGTTTTTGTTTCTAGCTCATATCTCGAAAACAGTTACTCCTATCAATTTTTATCTTTCTTTCAAAATTAAAGCTGATAACATTTCCTACAAAATAGTTATTTGCATTTTTCTTGTAGGACCAACCATAAGCGAGTTATAAAGTTGGATATAAATAATATTTAACAAAAACTTGCTTAAAAACAAAATGTTTGAAATACTGAAATTAAACTAAATTAATTGTGTCTAACACTTTAGTAGAGAAAAAAGAAAAAGACATAAAAGTCACCAAAGTCTTCAGAATCGTTTTTAGTCGTCATATTAATAACAATAACATTAATAATAATAATACTAATAGTACTAAATCTGCTTATATGCAAGCGCTTTATTAAGGTAACAGTTTTTTGGTTTCTTGCTTATATCTCGAAAACAGTTACTCCTATGAATTTTTGTCTTTCTTTCAAAATTAAAGCTGATAAAATATTCTACAAAATAGTTATTTGCATTTTTCTTGTAGGACCAACCATAAGCGAGTTATAGAGTTGGATATAAATAATATTTAACAAAAATTTGCTTTAAAATAAAATGTTTGAAAAACTGAAATTAAACTAATTTAACTGTGTCTAACACTTTAGTAGAGAAAAAAGGAAAAGACATAAAAGTCACTAAAGGTTTTAGAGTTGTCTTTAGTTGTCATATTAATAACAATAACATTAATAATAATAATACTAATAGTACTAAATTTGCTTATATGCAAACGCTTAATTAAGGTAACAGTGTTTTGGTTTCTTGCTTATATCTCGAAAACAGTTACTCCTATCAATTTTTATCTTTTTACTCAAATTCAAGCTGATAAAATTTCCTACAAAATAGTTATTTGCATTTTTTATGTAGGACTAACCATAAGCGAGATATAAGATTGAAAATAATTAATATTTAAAAAAGAAGTGCTTTAACAGAAAATGTCTTGTGATTTAAAATACACTTAATTTATTGGGTCCAATACTTTATTAGAAGAAAAAGGAAGTGACATAAAAGTCACTGAAGTCTTCAGAGTCGTTTTTAAATGCTGCAGTTTCGTCTTCGTCTCAAACATTGAAAACCGAATTACATTTTTGTTCAGTAACAGTCACAGTTTTCTTATTGGTTTTTTGCTTATATCTCGAAAACAGTTACTCCTATCAATTTTTATCTTTTTTTCAAAATTAAAGCTGATAAAATTTCCTACAAAATAGTTATTTGCATTTTTCTTGTAGGACCAACTATAAGCGAGTTATAGAGTTGGATATAAATAATATTTAACAAAAATTTGCTTTAAAATAAAATGTTTGAAAAACTGAAATTAAACTAACTTAATTGTGTCTAACACTTTAGTAGAGGAAAAAGAAGACGACATAAAAGTCACTAAAGGTTTCAAAGTTGTCTTTAATCGTCATATTAATAACAATAACATTAATAATAATAATACTAATAGAACTAAATTTGCTTATATGCAAACGCTTAATTAAGGTAACAGTGTTTTGGTTTCTTGCTCATATCTCGAAAACAGTTACTCCTATCAATTTTTATCTTTTTACTAAAATTCAAGCTGATAAAATTTCCTACAAAATAGTTATTTGCATTTTTTATGTAGGACTAACCATAAGCGAGATATAAGATTGAAAATAATTAATATTTAAAAAATAAGTGCTTTAACAGAAAATGTCTTGTGATTTAAAATACACTTAATTTATTAGGTCCAATACTTTATTAGAAAAAAAAGGGGGTGACATATAAGTCACTGAAGTCTTCAGAGTCGATTTTAAATGCTGCATTTTCGTCTTCGTCTCAAACATTGAAAACTAAATTACATTTTTGTTCTGAAACGGTAACAGTTTTTACTTTGGTTTTTTGCTTATATCTCGAAAACAGTTACTCCTATCAATTTTTATCTTTCTTTCAAAATTAAAGCTGATAATATTTCCTACAAAATAGTTATTTGCATTTTTCTTGTAGGACCAACCATAAGCGAGTTATAAAGTTGGATATAAATAATATTTAACAAAAACTTGCTTAAAAATAAAATGTTTGAAATACTGAAATTAAACTAAATTAATTGTGTCTAACACTTTAGTAGAGAAAAAAGAAAAAGACATAAAAGTCACCAAAGTCTTCAGAATCGTTTTTAGTCGTCATATTAATAACAATAACATTAATAATAATAATATTAACAGTACTAAATCTGCTTATATGCAAGCGCTTTATTAAGGTAACAGTTTTTTGGTTTCTTGCTTATATCTCGAAAACAGTTACTCCTATGAATTTTTGTCTTTCTTTCAAAATTAAAGCTGATAAAATATTCTACAAAATAGTTATTTGCATTTTTCTTGTAGGACCAACCATAAGCGAGTTATAGAGTTGGATATAAATAATATATAACAAAAATTGGCTTTAAAATAAAATGTTTGAAAAACTGAAATTAAACTAATTTAACTGTGTCTAACACTTTAGTAGAGGAAAAAGGAAAAGACATAAAAGTCACTAAAGGTTTCAGAGTTGTCTTTAGTTGTCATATTAATAACAATAACATTAATAATAATAATACTAATAGAACTAAATTTGCTTATATGCAAACGCTTAATTAAGGTAACAGTGTTTTGGTTTCTTGCTCATATCTCGAAAACAGTTACTCCTATCAATTTCTATCTTTTTACTAAAATTCAAGCTAATAAAATTTCCTACAAAATAGTTATTTGCATTTTTTATGTAGGACTAACCATAAGCGAGATATAAGATTGAAAATAATTAATATTTAAAAAAGAAGTGCTTTAACAGAAAATGTCATGTGATTTAAAATACACTTAATTTATTAGGTCCAATACTTTATTAGAAAAAAAAGGGGGTGACATATAAGTCACTGAAGTCTTCAGAGTCGATTTTAAATGCTGCATTTTCGTCTTCGTCTCAAACATTGAAAACTAAATTACATTTTTGTTCTGAAACGGTAACAGTTTTTACTTTGGTTTTTTGCTTATATCTCGAAAACAGTTACTCCTATCAATTTTTATCTTTCTTTCAAAATTAAAGCTGATAATATTTCCTACAAAATAGTTATTTGCATTTTTCTTGTAGGACCAACCATAAGCGAGTTATAAAGTTGGATATAAATAATATTTAACAAAAACTTGCTTAAAAATAAAATGTTTGAAATACTGAAATTAAACTAAATTAATTGTGTCTAACACTTTAGTAGAGAAAAAAGAAGAAGACATAAAAATCACCAAAGTCTTCAAAATCGTTTTTAGTCGTCATATTAATAACAATAACATTAATAATAATAATACTAACAGTACTAAATCTGCTTATATGCAAGCGCTTTATTAAGGTAACAGTTTTTTGGTTTCTTGCTTATATCTCGAAAACAGTTACTCCTATAAATTTTTGTCTTTCTTTTAAAATTAAAGCTGATAAAATATTCTACAAAATAGTTATTTGCATTTTTCTTGTAGGACCAACCATAAGCGAGTTATAGAGTTGGATATAAATAATATATAACAAAAATTTGCTTTAAAATAAAATGTTTGAAAAACTGAAATTAAACTAATTTAACTGTGTCTAACACTTTAGTAGAGGAAAAAGGAAAAGACATAAAAGTCACTAAAGGTTTCAGAGTTGTCTTTAGTTGTCATATTAATAACAATAACATTAATAATAATAATACTAATAGTACTAAATTTGCATATATGCAAACGCTTAATTAAGGTAACAGTGTTTTGGTTTCTTGCTTATATCTCGAAAACAGTTACTCCTATCAATTTTTATCTTTTTACTAAAATTCAAGCTGATAAAATTTCCTACAAAATAGTTATTTGCATTTTTCATGTAGGACTAACCATAAGCGAGATATAAGTTTGAAAATAATTAATATTGAAAAAAAAAGTGCTTTAACAGAAAATGTCTTGTGATTTAAAATACACTTAATTTATTAGGTCCAATACTTTATTAGAAGAAAAAGGGGGTGACATATAAGTCACTGAAGTCTTCAGAGTCTATTGTAAATGCTGCATTTTCGTCTTCGTCTCAAACATTGAAAACTGAATTACATTTTTGTTCTGAAACGGTAAAAGTTTTCACTTTGGTTTTTTGCTTATATCTCGAAAACAATTACTCCTATTAGTTTTTATTTTTTTTTCAAAATAAAGCTGATAAAATTTCCTACAAAATAGTTATTTGCATTTTTCTTGTAGGACCAACCATCAGCGAGTTATAAAGTTGGATATAATTAATATTTAACAAAAACTTGCTTAAAAATTAAATGTTTGAAAATGAATTTAATTTTTAAGCAAGTTTTTGTTAAATATTATTTATATCCAACTTTATAACTCGCTGATGGTTGGTCCTACAAGAAAAATGCAAATAACTATTTTGTAGGAAATTTTATCAGCTTTATTTTAAAAAAAAAATAAAAATTGATAGGAGTAATTGTTTTTGAGATATAAGCAAAAAACCAAAGTAAAAACTGTTACCGTTTCAGAACAAAAATGTAATTCAGTTTTCAATGTTTGAGACGAAGACGAAAATGCAGCATTTAAAATCGACTCTGAAGACTTCAGTGACTTATATGTCACCCCCTTTTTTTTCTAATAAAGTATTGGACCTAATAAATTAAGTGTATTTTAAATCACAAGACATTTTCTGTTAAAGCACTTCTTTTTTAAATATTAATTATTTTCAATCTTATATCTCGCTTATGGTTAGTCCTACATAAAAATTGCAAATAACTATTTTGTAGGAAATTTTATCAGCTTGAATTTTAGTAAAAAGATAAAAATTGATAGAAGTAACTGTTTTCGAGATATGAGCAAGAAACCAAAACACTGTTACCTTAATTAAGCGTTTGCATATAAGCAAATTTAGTACTATTAGTATTATTATTATTAATGTTATTGTTATTAATATGACGATTAAAGACAACTTTGAAACTTTTAGTGACTTTTATGTCTTCTTCTTTTTCCTCTACTAAAGTGTTAGACACAATTAAATTAGTTTAATTTCAGTTTTTCAAACATTTTATTTTAAAGCAAATTTTTGTTAAATATTATTTATATCCAACTCTATAACTCGCTTATGGTTGGTCCTACAAGAAAAATGCAAATAACTATTTTGTAGGAAATTTTATCAGCTTTAATTTTGAAAGAAAGATAAAAATTGATAGGAGTAACTGTTTTCGAGATTTAAGCAAAAAACCAATAAAAAAACTGTGACTGTTACTGAACAAAAATGTAATTCGGTTTTCAATGTTTGAGACGAAGACGAAACTGCAGCATTTAAAAACGACTCTGAAGACTTCAGTGACTTTTATGTCACTTCCTTTTTCTTCTAATAAAGTATTGGACCCAATAAATTAAGTGTATTTTAAATCACAAGACATTTTCTGTTAAAGCACTTTTTTTTTAAATATTAATTATTTTCAATCATATATCTCGCTTATGGTTAGTCCTACATGAAAAATGCAAATAACTATTTTGTAGGAAATTTTATCAGCTTGAATTTTAGTAAAAAGATAAAAATTGATAGGAGTAACTGTTTTCGAGATATAAGCAAGAAACCAAAACACTGTTACCTTAATTAAGCGTTTGCATATAAGCAAATTTAGTACTATTAGTATTATTATTATTAATGTTATTGTTATTAATATGACAACTAAAGACAACTCTGAAACCTTTAGTGACTTTTATGTCTTTTCCTTTTTTCTCTACTAAAGTGTTAGACACAGTTAAATTAGTTTAATTTCAGTTTTTCAAACATTTTATTTTAAAGCAAATTTTTGTTAAATATTATTTATATCCAACTCTATAACTCGCTTATGGTTGGTCCTACAAGAAAAATGCAAATAACTATTCTGTAGAATATTTTATCAGCTTTAATTTTGAAAGAAAGACAAAAATTCATAGGAGTAACTGTTTTCGAGATATAAGCAAGAAACCAAAAAACTGTTACCTTAATAAAGCGCTTGCATATAAGCAGATTTAGTACTATTAGTATTATTATTATTAATGTTATTGTTATTAATATGACGACTAAAAACAATTCTGAAGACTTTGGTGACTTTTATGTCCTTTTCTTTTTTCTCTACTAAAGTGTTAGACACAATTTATTTAGTTTAATTTCAGTATTTCAAACATTTTATTTTTAAGCAAGTTTTTGTTACATATTATTTATATCCAACTTTATAACTCGCTTATGGTTAGTCCTACAAGCAAAATGCAAATAACTATTTTGTAGGAAATGTTATCAGCTTTAATTTTGAAAGAAAGATAAAAATTGATAGGAGTAACTGTTTTCGAGATATAAGCAAAAAACCAAAGTAAAAACTGTTACCGTTTCAGAACAAAAATGTAATTCAGTTTTCAATGTTTGAGACGAAGACGAAAATGCAGCATTTAAAATCGACTCTGAAGACTTCAGTGACTTATATGTCACCCCCTTTTTTTTCTAATAAAGTATTGGACCTAATAAATTAAGTGTATTTTAAATCACAAGACATTTTCTGTTAAAGCACTTCTTTTTTAAATATTAATTATTTTCAATCATATATCTCGCTTATGGTTAGTCCTACATGAAAAATGCAAATAACTATTTTGTAGGAAATTTTATCAGCTTGAATTTTAGTAAAAAGATAAAAATTGATAGGAGTAACTGTTTTCGAGATATAAGCAAGAAACCAAAACACTGTTACCTTAATTAAGCGTTTGCATATAAGCAAATTTAGTACTATTAGTATTATTATTATTAATGTTATTGTTATTAATATGACAACTAAAGACAACTCTGAAACCTTTAGTGACTTTTATGTCTTTTCCTTTTTTCTCTACTAAAGTGTTAGACACAGTTAAATTAGTTTAATTTCAGTTTTTCAAACATTTTATTTTAAAGCAAATTTTTGTTAAATATTATTTATATCCAACTCTATAACTCGCTTATGGTTGGTCCTACAAGAAAAATGCAAATAACTATTCTGTAGAATATTTTATCAGCTTTAATTTTGAAAGAAAGACAAAAATTCATAGGAGTAACTGTTTTCGAGATATAAGCAAGAAACCAAAAAACTGTTACCTTAATAAAGCGCTTGCATATAAGCAGATTTAGTACTATTAGTATTATTATTATTAATGTTATTGTTATTAATATGACGACTAAAAACAATTCTGAAGACTTTGGTGACTTTTATGTCCTTTTCTTTTTTCTCTACTAAAGTGTTAGACACAATTTATTTAGTTTAATTTCAGTATTTCAAACATTTTATTTTTAAGCAAGTTTTTGTTACATATTATTTATATCCAACTTTATAACTCGCTTATGGTTAGTCCTACAAGCAAAATGCAAATAACTATTTTGTAGGAAATGTTATCAGCTTTAATTTTGAAAGAAAGATAAAAATTGATAGGAGTAACTGTTTTCGAGATATAAGCAAAAAACCAAAGTAAAAACTGTTACCGTTTCAGAACAAAAATGTAATTCAGTTTTCAATGTTTGAGACGAAGACGAAAATGCAGCATTTAAAATCGACTCTGAAGATTTCAGTGACTTATATGTCACCCCCTTTTTTTTCTAATAAAGTATTGGACCTAATAAATTAAGTGTATTTTAAATCACAAGACATTTTCTGTTAAAGCACTTCTTTTTTAAATATTAATTATTTTCAATCTTATATCTCGCTTATGGTTAGTCCTACATAAAAAATGCAAATAACTATTTTGTAGGAAATTTTATCAGCTTGAATTTTAGTAAAAAGATAAAAATTGATAGAAGTAACTGTTTTCCAGATATGAGCAAGAAACCAAAACACTGTTACCTTAATTAAGCGTTTGCATATAAGCAAATTTAGTACTATTAGTATTATTATTATTAATGTTATTGTTATTAATATGACGATTAAAGACAACTTTGAAACCATTAGTGACTTTTATGTCTTCTTCTTTTTCCTCTACTAAAGTGTTAGACACAATTAAATTAGTTTAATTTCAGTTTTTCAAACATTTTATTTTAAAGCAAATTTTTGTTAAATATTATTTATATCCAACTCTATAACTCGCTTATGGTTGGTCCTACAAGAAAAATGCAAATAACTATTTTGTAGGAAATTTTATCAGCTTTAATTTTGAAAGAAAGATAAAAATTGATAGGAGTAACTGTTTTCGAGATATAAGCAAAAAACCAATAAAAAAACTGTGACTGTTACTGAACAAAAATGTAATTCGGTTTTCAATGTTTGAGACGAAGACGAAACTGCAGCATTTAAAAACGACTCTGAAGACTTCAGTGACTTTTATGTCACTTCCTTTTTCTTCTAATAAAGTATTGGACCCAATAAATTAAGTGAATTTTAAATCACAAGACATTTTCTGTTAAAGCACTTTTTTTTTAAATATTAATTATTTTCAATCATATATCTCGCTTATGGTTAGTCCTACATGAAAAATGCAAATAACTATTTTGTAGGAAATTTTATCAGCTTAAATTTTAGTAAAAAGATAAAAATTGATAGGAGTAACGTTTTCGAGATATAAGCAAGAAACCAAAACACTGTTACCTTAATTAAGCGTTTGCATATAAGCAAATTTAGTACTATTAGTATTATTATTATTAATGTTATTGTTATTAATATGACAACTAAAGACAACTCTGAAACCTTTAGTGACTTTTATGTCTTTTCCTTTTTTCTCTACTAAAGTGTTAGACACAGTTAAATTAGTTTAATTTCAGTTTTTCAAACATTTTATTTTAAAGCAAATTTTTGTTAAATATTATTTATATCCAACTCTATAACTCGCTTATGGTTGGTCCTACAAGAAAAATGCAAATAACTATTCTGTAGAATATTTTATCAGCTTTAATTTTGAAAGAAAGACAAAAATTCATAGGAGTAACTGTTTTCGAGATATAAGCAAGAAACCAAAAAACTGTTACCTTAATAAAGCGCTTGCATATAAGCAGATTTAGTACTATTAGTATTATTATTATTAATGTTATTGTTATTAATATGACGACTAAAAACAATTCTGAAGACTTTGGTGACTTTTATGTCCTTTTCTTTTTTCTCTACTAAAGTGTTAGACACAATTTATTTAGTTTAATTTCAGTATTTCAAACATTTTATTTTTAAGCAAGTTTTTGTTACATATTATTTATATCCAACTTTATAACTCGCTTATGGTTAGTCCTACAAGCAAAATGCAAATAACTATTTTGTAGGAAATGTTATCAGCTTTAATTTTGAAAGAAAGATAAAAATTGATAGGAGTAACTGTTTTCGAGATATAAGCAAAAAACCAAAGTAAAAACTGTTACCGTTTCAGAACAAAAATGTAATTCAGTTTTCAATGTTTGAGACGAAGACGAAAATGCAGCATTTAAAATCGACTCTGAAGACTTCAGTGACTTATATGTCACCCCCTTTTTTTTCTAATAAAGTATTGGACCTAATAAATTAAGTGTATTTTAAATCACAAGACATTTTCTGTTAAAGCACTTCTTTTTTAAATATTAATTATTTTCAATCTTATATCTCGCTTATGGTTAGTCCTACATAAAAAATGCAAATAACTATTTTGTAGGAAATTTTATCAGCTTGAATTTAAGTAAAAAGATAAAAATTGATAGAAGTAACTGTTTTCCAGATATGAGCAAGAAACCAAAACACTGTTACCTTAATTAAGCGTTTGCATATAAGCAAATTTAGTACTATTAGTATTATTATTATTAATGTTATTGTTATTAATATGACGATTAAAGACAACTTTGAAACCATTAGTGACTTTTATGTCTTCTTCTTTTTCCTCTACTAAAGTGTTAGACACAATTAAATTAGTTTAATTTCAGTTTTTCAAACATTTTATTTTAAAGCAAATTTTTGTTAAATATTATTTATATCCAACTCTATAACTCGCTTATGGTTGGTCCTACTAGAAAAATGCAAATAACTATTTTGTAGGAAATTTTATCAGCTTTAATTTTGAAAGAAAGATAAAAATTGATAGGAGTAACTGTTTTCGAGATATAAGCAAAAAACCAATAAAAAAACTGTGACTGTTACTGAACAAAAATGTAATTCGGTTTTCAATGTTTGAGACGAAGACGAAACTGCAGCATTTAAAAACGACTCTGAAGACTTCAGTGACTTTTATGTCACTTCCTTTTTCTTCTAATAAAGTATTGGACCCAATAAATTAAGTGTATTTTAAATCACAAGACATTTTCTGTTAAAGCACTTTTTTTTTAAATATTAATTATTTTCAATCATATATCTCGCTTATGGTTAGTCCTACATGAAAAATGCAAATAACTATTTTGTAGGAAATTTTATCAGCTTAAATTTTAGTAAAAAGATAAAAATTGATAGGAGTAACGTTTTCGAGATATAAGCAAGAAACCAAAACACTGTTACCTTAATTAAGCGTTTGCATATAAGCAAATTTAGTACTATTAGTATTATTATTATTAATGTTATTGTTATTAATATGACAACTAAAGACAACTCTGAAACCTTTAGTGACTTTTATGTCTTTTCCTTTTTTCTCTACTAAAGTGTTAGACACAGTTAAATTAGTTTAATTTCAGTTTTTCAAACATTTTATTTTAAAGCAAATTTTTGTTAAATATTATTTATATCCAACTCTATAACTCGCTTATGGTTGGTCCTACAAGAAAAATGCAAATAACTATTCTGTAGAATATTTTATCAGCTTTAATTTTGAAAGAAAGACAAAAATTCATAGGAGTAACTGTTTTCGAGATATAAGCAAGAAACCAAAAAACTGTTACCTTAATAAAGCGCTTGCATATAAGCAGATTTAGTACTATTAGTATTATTATTATTAATGTTATTGTTATTAATATGACGACTAAAAACGATTCTGAAGACTTTGGTGACTTTTATGTCCTTTTCTTTTTTCTCTACTAAAGTGTTAGACACAATTAATTTAGTTTAATTTCAGTATTTCAAACATTTTCTTTTTAAGCAAGTTTTTGTTACATATTATTTATATCCAACTTTATAACTCGCTTATGGTTGGTCCTACAAGAAAAATGCAAATAACTATTTTGTAGGAAATGTTATCAGCTTTAATTTTGAAAGAAAGATAAAAATTGATAGGAGTAACTGTTTTCGAGATATAAGCAAAAAACCAAAGTAAAAACTGTTACCGTTTCAGAACAAAAATGTAATTCAGTTTTCAATGTTTGAGACGAAGACGAAAATGCAGCATTTAAAATCGACTCTGAAGACTTCAGTGACTTATATGTCACCCCCTTTTTTTTCTAATAAAGTATTGGACCTAACAAATTAAGTGTATTTTAAATCACAAGACATTTTCTGTTAAAGCACTTCTTTTTTAAATATTAATTATTTTCAATCTTATATCTCGCTTATGGTTAGTCCTACATAAAAAATGCAAATAACTATTTTGTAGGAAATTTTATCAGCTTGAATTTTAGTAAAAAGATAAAAATTGATAGAAGTAACTGTTTTCGAGATATGAGCAAGAAACCAAAACACTGTTACCTTAATTAAGCGTTTGCATATAAGCAAATTTAGTACTATTAGTATTACTATTATTAATGTTATTGTTATTAATATGACGATTAAAGACAACTTTGAAACCTTTAGTGACTTTTATGTCTTCTTCTTTTTCCTCTCCTAAAGTGTTAGACACAGTTAAATTAGTTTAATTTCAGTTTTTCAAACATTTTATTTTAAAGCAAGTTTTTGTTAAATATTATTTATATCCAACTTTATAACTCGCTTATGGTTGGTCCTACAAGAAAAATGCAAATAACTATTCTGTAGAATATTTTATCAGCTTTAATTTTCAAAGAAAGACAAAAATTCATAGGAGTAACTGTTTTCGAGATATAAGCAAGAAACCAAAAAACTGTTACCTTAATAAAGCGCTTGCATATAAGCAGATTTAGTACTATTAGTATTATTATTATTAATGTTATTGTTATTAATATGACGACTAAAAACGATTCTGAAGACTTTGGTGACTTTTATGTCCTTTTCTTTTTTCTCTACTAAAGTGTTAGACACAATTAATTTAGTTTAATTTCAGTATTTCAAACATTTTATTTTTAAGCAAGTTTTTGTTAAATATTATTTATATCTAACTCTATAACTCGCTTATGGTTGGTCCTACAAGAAAAATGCAAATAACTATTTTGTAGGAAATTTTATCAGCTTTAATTTTGACAGAAAGATAAAAATTGATAGGAGTAACTGTTTTCGAGATATAAGCAAAAAACCAATAAGAAAACTGTGACTGTTACTGAACAAAAATGTAATTCAGTTTTCAATGTTTGAGACGAAGACGAAACTGCAGCATTTAAAAACGACTCTGAAGACTTCAGTGACTTTTATGTCACTTCCTTTTTCTTCTAATAAAGTATTGGACCCAATAAATTAAGTGTATTTTAAATCACAAGACATTTTCTGTTAAAGCACTTTTTTTTTAAATATTAATTATTTTCAATCATATATCTCGCTTATGGTTAGTCCTACATGAAAAATGCAAATAACTATTTTGTAGGAAATTTTATCAGCTTGAATTTTAGTAAAAAGATAAAAATTGATAGAAGTAACTGTTTTCGAGATACAAGCAAGAAACTGTTACCTTAATTACACTGTTACCTTAATTAAGCGTTTGCATATAAGCAAATTTAGTACTATTAGTATTATTATTATTAATGTTATTGTTATTAATATGACAACTAAAGACAACTCTGAAACTTTTAGTGACTTTTATGTCTTTTCCTTATTCCTCTACTAAAGTGTTAGACACAATTAAATTTGTTTAATTTCAGTATTTCAAACATTTTATTTTAAAGCAAATTTTTGTTAAAAATTATTTATATTCAACTCTATAACTCGCTTATGGTTGGTCCTACAAGAAAAATGCAAATAACTATTTTGTAGGAAATTTTATCAGCTTTAATTTTGAAAAAAAGACAAAAATTTAAAGGAGTAACTGTTTTCGAGATATAAGCAAGAAACCAAAAAACTGTTACCTTAATAAAGCGCTTGCATATAAGCAGATTTAGTACTATTAGTATTATTATTATTAATGTTATTGTTATTAATATGACGACTAAAAACGATTCTGAAGACTTTGGTAACTTTTATGTCTTTTTCTTTTTTCTCTACTAAAGTGTTAGACACAATTAATTTAGTTTAATTTCAGTATTTCAAACATTTTATTATTAAGCAAGTTTTTGTTAAATATTATTTATATCCAACTTTATAACTCGCTTATGGTTGGTCCTACAAGAAAAATGCAAATAACTATTTTGTAGGAAATGTTATCAGCTTTAATTTTGAAAGAAAGATAAAAATTGATAGGAGTAACTGTTTTCGAGATATAAGCAAAAAACGAAAGTAAAAACTGTTACCGTTTCAGAACAAACATGTAATTCAGTTTTCAATGTTTGAGACGAAGACGAAAATGCAGCATTTAAAATCGACTCTGAAGACTTCAGTGACTTATATGTCACCCCCTTTTTTTCTAATAAAGTATTGGACCTAATAAATTAAGTGTATTTTAAATCACAAGACATTTTCTGTTAAAGCACTTCTTTTTTAAATATTAATTATTTTCAATCTTATATCTCGCTTATGGTTAGTCCTACATAAAAAATGCATATAATTATTTTGTAGGAAATTGTATCAGCTTGAATTTTAGTAAAAAATAAAAGTTGATAGGAGTAACTGTTTTCGAGATATGAACAAGAAACCAAAACACTGTTACCTTAATTAAGCGTTTGCATATAAGCAAATTTAGTACTATTAGTATTATTATTATTAATGTTATTGTTATTAATATGACGATTAAAGACAACTTTGAAACCTTTAGTGACTTTTATGTCTTCTTCTTTTTCCTCTACTAAAGTGTTAGACACAGTTAAATTAGTTTAATTTCAGTTTTTCAAACATTTTATTTTAAAGCAAATTTTTGTTAAATATTATTTTTATCCAACTCTATAACTCGCTTATGGTTGGTCCTACAAGAAAAATGCAAATAACTATTTTGTAGGAAATTTTATCAGCTTTAATTTTGACAGAAAGATAAAAATTGATAGGATTAACTGTTTTCGAGATATAAGCAAAAAACCAATAAGAAAACTGTGACTGTTACTGAACAAAAATGTAATTCAGTTTTCAATGTTTGAGACGAAGACGAAACTGCAGCATTTAAAAACGACTCTGAAGACTTCAGTGACTTTTATGTCACTTCCTTTTTCTTCTAATAAAGTATTGGACCCAATAAATTAAGTGTATTTTAAATCACAAGACATTTTCTGTTAAAGCACTTTTTTTTTAAATATTAATTATTTTCAATCATATATCTCGCTTATGGTTAGTCCTACATGAAAAATGCAAATAACTATTTTGTAGGAAATTTTATCAGCTTGAATTTTAGTAAAAAGATAAAAATTGATAGGAGTAACTGTTTTCGAGATATAAGCAAGAAACCAAAACACTGTTACCTTAATTAAGCGTTTGCATATAAGCAAATTTAGTACTATTAGTATTATTATTATTAATGTTATTGTTATTAATATGACAACTAAAGACAACTCTGAAACCTTTAATGACTTTTATGTCTTTTCCTTTTTCCTCTACTAAAGTGTTAGACACAATTAAATTAGTTTAATTTCAGTTTTTCAAACATTTTATTTTAAAGCAAATTTTTGTTAAAAATTATTTATATTCAACTCTATAACTCGCTTATGGTTGGTCCTACAAGAAAAATGCAAATAACTATTTTGTAGGAAATTTTATCAGCTTGAATTTTAGTAAAAAGATAAAAATTGATAGAAGTAACTGTTTTCGAGATACAAGCAAGAAACTGTTACCTTAATTACACTGTTACCTTAATTAAGCGTTTGCATATAAGCAAATTTAATACTATTAGTATTATTATTATTAATGTTATTGTTATTAATATGACAACTAAAGACAACTCTGAAACTTTTAGTGACTTTTATGTCTTTTCCTTATTCCTCTACTAAAGTGTTAGACACAATTAAATTTGTTTAATTTCAGTATTTCAAACATTTTATTTTAAAGCAAATTTTTGTTAAAAATTATTTATATTCAACTCTATAACTCGCTTATGGTTGGTCCTACAAGAAAAATGCAAATAACTATTTTGTAGGAAATTTTATCAGCTTTAATTTTGAAAAAAAGACAAAAATTTAAAGGAGTAACTGTTTTCGAGATATAAGCAAGAAACCAAAAAACTGTTACCTTAATAAAGCGCTTGCATATAAGCAGATTTAGTACTATTAGTATTATTATTATTAATGTTATTGTTATTAATATGACGACTAAAAACGATTCTGAAGACTTTGGTAACTTTTATGTCTTTTTCTTTTTTCTCTACTAAAGTGTTAGACACAATTAATTTAGTTTAATTTCAATATTTCAAACATTTTATTATTAAGCAAGTTTTTGTTAAATATTATTTATATCCAACTTTATAACTCGCTTATGGTTGGTCCTACAAGAAAAATGCAAATAACTATTTTGTAGGAAATGTTATCAGCTTTAATTTTGAAAGAAAGATAAAAATTGATAGGAGTAACTGTTTTCGAGATATAAGCAAAAAACGAAAGTAAAAACTGTTACCGTTTCAGAACAAAAATGTAATTCAGTTTTCAATGTTTGAGACGAAGACGAAAATGCAGCATTTAAAATCGACTCTGAAGACTTCAGTGACTTATATGTCACCCCCTTTTTTTCTAATAAAGTATTGGACCTAATAAATTAAGTGTATTTTAAATCACAAGACATTTTCTGTTAAAGCACTTCTTTTTTAAATATTAATTATTTTCAATCTTATATCTCGCTTATGGTTAGTCCTACATAAAAAATGCATATAATTATTTTGTAGGAAATTGTATCAGCTTGAATTTTAGTAAAAAATAAAAGTTGATAGGAGTAACTGTTTTCGAGATATGAACAAGAAACCAAAACACTGTTACCTTAATTAAGCGTTTGCATATAAGCAAATTTAGTACTATTAGTATTATTATTATTAATGTTATTGTTATTAATATGACGATTAAAGACAACTTTGAAACCTTTAGTGACTTTTATGTCTTCTTCTTTTTCCTCTACTAAAGTGTTAGACACAGTTAAATTAGTTTAATTTCAGTTTTTCAAACATTTTATTTTAAAGCAAATTTTTGTTAAATATTATTTTTATCCAACTCTATAACTCGCTTATGGTTGGTCCTACAAGAAAAATGCAAATAACTATTTTGTAGGAAATTTTATCAGCTTTAATTTTGACAGAAAGATAAAAATTGATAGGATTAACTGTTTTCGAGATATAAGCAAAAAACCAATAAGAAAACTGTGACTGTTACTGAACAAAAATGTAATTCAGTTTTCAATGTTTGAGACGAAGACGAAACTGCAGCATTTAAAAACGACTCTGAAGACTTCAGTGACTTTTATGTCACTTCCTTTTTCTTCTAATAAAGTATTGGACCCAATAAATTAAGTGTATTTTAAATCACAAGACATTTTCTGTTAAAGCACTTTTTTTTTAAATATTAATTATTTTCAATCATATATCTCGCTTATGGTTAGTCCTACATGAAAAATGCAAATAACTATTTTGTAGGAAATTTTATCAGCTTGAATTTTAGTAAAAAGATAAAAATTGATAGGAGTAACTGTTTTCGAGATATAAGCAAGAAACCAAAACACTGTTACCTTAATTAAGCGTTTGCATATAAGCAAATTTAGTACTATTAGTATTATTATTATTAATGTTATTGTTATTAATATGACAACTAAAGACAACTCTGAAACCTTTAATGACTTTTATGTCTTTTCCTTTTTCCTCTACTAAAGTGTTAGACACAATTAAATTAGTTTAATTTCAGTTTTTCAAACATTTTATTTTAAAGCAAATTTTTGTTAAATATTATTTATATCCAACTCTATAACTCGTTTATTGTTGGTCCTACAAGAAAAATGCAAATAACTATTTTGTAGGAAATTTTATCAGCTTTAATTTTGAAAAAAAGACAAAAATTCATAGGAGTAACTGTTTTCGAGATATAAGCAAGAAACCAAAAAACTGTTACCTTAATAAAGCGCTTGCATATAAGCAGATTTAGTACTATTAGTATTATTATTATTAATGTTATTGTTATTAATATGACGACTAAAAACGATTCTGAAGACTTTGGTGACTTTTATGTCTTTTTCTTTTTTCTCTACTAAAGTGTTAGACACAATTAATTTAGTTTAATTTCAGTATTTCAAACATTTTATTTTTAAGCAACTTTTTGTTAAATATTATTTATATCCAACTTTATAACTCGCTTATGGTTGGTCCTACAAGAAAAATGCAAATAACTATTTTGTAGGAAATGTTATCAGCTTTAATTTTGAAAGAAAGATAAAAATTGATAGGAGTAACTGTTTTCGAGATATAAGCAAAAAACCAAAGTAAAAACTGTTACCGTTTCAGAACAATAATGTAATTCAGTTTTCAATGTTTGAGACGAAGACGAAAATGCAGCATTTAAAATCGACTCTGAAGACTTCAGTAACTTATATGTCACCCCCTTTTTTTTTTAATAAAGTATTGGACCTAATAAATTAAGTGTATTTTAAATCACAAGACATTTTCTGTTAAAGCACTTTTTTTTAAATATTAATTATTTTCAAACTTATATCTCGCTTATGGTTAGTCTTACATGAAAAATGCAAATAACTATTTTGTAGGAAATTTTATCAGCTTGAATTTTAGTAAAAAGATAAAAATTGATAGGAGTAACTGTTTTCGAGATATAAGCAAGAAACCAAAACACTGTTACCTTAATTGAGCGTTTGCATATAAGCAAATTTAGTACTATTAGTATTATTATTATTATTGTTATTGTTATTAATATGAAAACTAAAGACAACTCCGAAACCTTTAGTGACTTTTATGTCTTTTCCTTTTTCCTCTACTAAAGTGTTAGACACAGTTAAATTAGTTTAATTTCAGTTTTTCAAACATTTTATTTTAAAGCAAATTTTTGTTATATATTATTTATATCCAACTCTATAACTCGCTTATGGTTGGTCCTACAAGAAAAATGCAAATAACTATTTTGTAGAATATTTTATCAGCTTTAATTTTGAAAGAAAAACAAAAATTCATAGGAGTAACTGTTTTCGAGATATAAGCAAGAAACCAAAAAACTGTTACCTTAATAAAGCGCTTGCATATAAGCAGATTTAGTACTATTAGTATTATTATTATTAATGTTATTGTTATTAATATGACGACTAAAAACGATTTTGAAGACTTTGGTGACTTTTATGTCTTTTTCTTTTTTCTGTACTAAAGTGTTAGACACAATTAATTTAGTTTAATTTCAGTATTTCAAACATTTTATTTTTAAGCAAGTTTTTGTTAAATATTATTTATATCCAACTTTATAACTCGCTTATGGTTGGTCCTACAAGAAAAATGCAAATAACTATTTTGTAGGAAATGTTATCAGCTTTAATTTTGAAAGAAAGATAAAAATTGATAGAAGTAACTGTTTTCGAGATATAAGCAAAAAACCAAAGTAAAAACTGTTACCGTTTCAGAACAAAAATGTAATTCAGTATTCAATGTTTGAGACGAAGACGAAAATGCAGCATTTAAAATCGACTCTGAAGACTTCAGTGACTTATATGTCACTCCCTTTTTTTTCTAATAAAGTATTGGACCTAATAAATTAAGTGTATTTTAAATCACAAGACATTTTCTGTTAAAGCACTTCTTTTTTAAATATTAATTATTTTCAATCTTATATCTCGCTTATGGTTAGTCCTACATAAAAAATGCAAATAACTATTTTGTAGGAAATTTTATCAGCTTGAATTTTAGTAAAAAAATAAAAATTGATAGGAGTAACTGTTTTCGAGATATGAGCAAGAAACCAAAACACTGTTACCTTAATTAAGCGTTTGCATATAAGCAAATTTAGTACTATTAGTATTATTATTATTAATGTTATTGTTATTAATATGACGATTAAAGACAACTTTGAAACCTTTAGTGACTTTTATGTCTTCTTCTTTTTCCTCTACTAAAGTGTTAGACACAATTAAATTAGTTTAATTTCAGTTTTTCAAACATTTTATTTTAAAGCAAATTTTTGTTAAATATTTCTTATATCCAACTCTATAACTCGCTTATGGTTGGTCCTACAAGAAAAATGCAAATAACTATTTTGTAGGAAATTTTATCAGCTTTAATTTTGAAAAAAAGATAAAAATTGATAGGAGTAACTGTTTTTAAGATATAAGCAAAAAACCAATAAGAAAACTGTGACTGTTACTGAACAAAAATGTAATTCGGTTTTCAATGTTTGAGACGAAGACGAAACTGCAGCATTTAAAAACGACTCTGAAGACTTCAGTGACTTATATGTCACCCCCTTTTTTTTTAATAAAGTATTGGACCTAATAAATTAAGTGTATTTTAAATCACAAGATATTTTCTGTTAAAGCACTTCTTTTTTAAATAAAAATTATTTTCAATCTTATATCTCGCTTATGGTTAGTCCTACATAAAAAATGCAAATAACTATTTTGTAGGAAATTTTATCAGCTTGAATTTTAGTAAAAAGATAAAAATTGATAGGAGTAACTGTTTTCGAAATATGAGCAAGAAACCAAAACACTGTTACCTTAATTAAGCGTTTGCATATAAGCAAATTTAGTACTATTAGTATTATTATTATTAATGTTATTGTTATTAATATGACGATTAAAGACAACTTTGAAACCTCTAGTGACTTTTATGTCTTCTTCTTTTTCCTCTACTAAAGTGTTAGACACAATTAAATTAGTTTAATTTCAGTTTTTCAAACATTTTATTTTAAAGCAAATTTTTGTTAAATATTATTTATATCCAACTCTATAACTCGCTTATGGTTGGTCCTACAAGAAAAATGCAAATAACTATTTTGTAGGAAATTTTATCAGCTTTAATTTTGAAAAAAAGATAAAAATTGATAGGAGTAACTGTTTTCGAGATATAAGCAAAAAACCAATAAGAAAACTGTGACTGTTACTGAACAAAAATGTAATTCGGTTTTCAATGTTTGAGACGAAGACGAAACTGCAGCATTTAAAAACGACTCTGAAGACTTCAGTGACTTTTATGTCACTTTCTTTTTCTTCTAATAAAGTATTGGACCCAATAAATTAAGTGTATTTTAAATCACAAGACATTTTCTGTTAAAGCACTTTTTTTTTAAATATTAATTATTTTCAATCATATATCTCGCTTATGGTTAGTCCTACATGAAAAATGCAAATAACTATTTTGTAGGAAATTTTATCAGCTTGAATTTTAGTAAAAAGATAAAAATTGATAGGAGTAACTGTTTTCGAGATATAAGCAAGAAACCAAAACACTGTTACATTAATTAAGCGTTTGCATATAAGCAAATTTAGTACTATTAGTATTATTATTATTAATGTTATTGTTATTAATATGACAACTAAAGACAACTCTGAAACCTTTAGTGACTTTTTTGTCTTTTTCTTTTTCCTCTACTAAAGTGTTAGACTCAATTAATTTAGTTTAATTTCGGTTTTTCAAACATTTTATTTTAAAGCAAATTTTTGTTAAATATTATTTATATCCAACTCTATAACTCGCTTATGGTTGGTCCTACAAAAAAATGCAAATAACTATTTTGTAGGAAATTTTATCAGCTTGAATTTTAGTAAAAAGATAAAAATTGATAGGAGTAACTGTTTTCGAAATATGAGCAAGAAACCAAAACACTGTTACCTTAATTAAGCGTTTGCATATAAGCAAATTTATTACTATTAGTATTATTATTATTAATGTTATTGTTATTAATATGACGATTAAAGACAATTTTGAAACCTCTAGTGACTTTTATGTCTTCTTCTTTTTCCTCTACTAAAGTGTTAGACACAATTAAATTAGTTTAATTTCAGTTTTTCAAACATTTTATTTTAAAGCAAATTTTTGTTAAATATTATTTATATCCAACTCTATAACTCGCTTATGGTTGGTCCTACAAGAAAAATGCAAATAACTATTTTGTAGGAAATTTTATCAGCTTTAATTTTGAAAAAAAGATAAAAATTGATAGGAGTAACTGTTTTCGAGATATAAGCAAAAAACCAATAAGAAAACTGTGACTGTTACTGAACAAAAATGTAATTCGGTTTTCAATGTTTGAGACGAAGACGAAACTGCAGCATTTAAAAACGACTCTGAAGAATTCAGTGACTTTTATGTCACTTCCTTTTTCTTCTAATAAAGTATTGGACCCAATAAATTAAGTGTATTTTAAATCACAAGACATTTTCTGTTAAAGCACTTTTTTTTAAAATATTAATTATTTTCAATCATATATCTCGCTTATGGTTAGTCCTACATGAAAAATGGAAATAACTATTTTGTAGGAAATTTTATCAGCTTGAATTTTAGTAAAAAGATAAAAATTGATAGGAGTAACTGTTTTTGAGATATAAGCAAGAAACCAAAACACTGTTACCTTAATTAAGCGTTTGCATATAAGCAAATTTAGTACTATTAGTATTATTATTATTAATGTTATTGTTATTAATATGACAACTAAAGACAACTCTGAAACCTTTAGTGACTTTTATGTCTTTTTCTTTTTCCTCTACTAAAGTGTTAGACACAATTAAATTAGTTTAATTTCAGTTTTTCAAACATTTTATTTTAAAGCAAATTTTTGTTAAATATTATTTATATCCAACTCTATAACTCGCTTATGGTTGGTCCTACAAGAAAAATGCAAATAACTATTTTGTAGGAAATTTTATCAGCTTTAATTTTGAAAAAAAGATAAAAATTGATAGGAGTAACTGTTTTCGAGATATAAGCAAAAAACCAATAAGAAAACTGTGACTGTTACTGAACAAAAATGTAATTCGGTTTTCAATGTTTGAGACGAAGACGAAACTGCAGCATTTAAAAACGACTCTGAAGACTTCAGTGACTTTTATGTCACTTCCTTTTTCTTCTAATAAAGTATTGGACCCAATAAATTAAGTGTATTTTAAATCACAAGACATTTTCTGTTAAAGCACTTTTTTTTTAAATATTAATTATTTTCAATCATATATCTCGCTTATGGTTAGTCCTACATAAAAAATGGAAATAACTATTTTGTAGGAAATTTTATCAGCTTGAATTTTAGTAAAAAGATAAAAATTGATAGGAGTAACTGTTTTCGAGATATGAGCAAGAAACCAAAACACTGTTACCTTAATTAAACGTTTGCATATAAGCAAATTTAGTACTATTAGTATTATTATTATTAATGTTATTGTTATTAATATGACGATTAAAGACAACTTTGAAACCTTTAGTGACTTTTATGTCTTCTTCTTTTTCCTCTACTAAAGTGTTAGACACAATTAAATTAGTTTAATTTCAGTTTTTCAAACATTTTATTTTAAAGCAAATTTTTGTTAAATATTATTTATATCCAACTCTATAACTCGCTTATGGTTGGTCCTACAAGAAAAATGCAAATAACTATTTTGTAGGAAATGTTATCAGCTTTAATTTTGAAAGAAAGATAAAAATTGATAGGAGTAACTGTTTTCGAGATATAAGCAAAAAACCAAAGTAAAAACTGATACCGTTTCAGAACAAAAATGTAATTCAGTTTTCAATGTTTGAGACGAAGACGAAAATGCAGCATTTAAAATCGACTCTGAAGACTTCAGTGACTTATATGTCACCCCCTTTTTTTTTTAATAAAGTATTGGACCTAATAAATTAAGTGTATTTTAAATCACAAGACATTTTCTGTTAAAGCACTTCTTTTTTAAATATTAATTATTTTCAATTTTATATCTCGCTTATGGTTAGTCCTACATAAAAAATGCAAATAACTATTTTGAAGGAAATTTTATCAGCTTGAATTTTAGTAAAAAGATAAAAATTGATAGGAGTAACTGTTTTCGAGATATGAGCAAGAAACCAAAACACTGTTACCTTAATTAAGCGTTTGCATATAAGCAAATTTAGTACTATTAGTATTATTATTATTAATGTTATTGTTATTAATATGACGATTAAAGACAATTTTGAAACCTTTAGTGACTTTTATGTCTTCTTCTTTTTCCTCTACTAAAGTGTTAGACACAATTAAATTAGTTTAATTTCAGTTTTTCAAACATTTTATTTTAAAGCAAATTTTTGTTAAATATTATTTATATCCAACTCTATAACTCGCTTATGGTTGGTCCTACAAGAAAAATGCAAATAACTATTTTGTAGGAAATTTTATCAGCTTTAATTTTGAAAGAAAGATAAAAATTGATAGGAGTAACTGTTTTCGAGATATAAGCAAAAAACCAATAAGAAAACTGTGACTGTTACTGAACAAAAATGTAATTCGGTTTTCAATGTTTGAGACGAAGACGAAACTGCAGCATTTAAAAACGACTCTGAAGACTTCAGTGACTTTTATGTCACTTCCTTTTTCTTCTAATAAAGTATTGGACCCAATAAATTAAGTATATTTTAAATCACAAGACATTTTCTGTTAAAGCACTTTTTTTTTAAATATTAATTATTTTCAATCATATATCTCGCTTATGGTTAGTCCTACATGAAAAATGCAAATAACTATTTTGTAGGAAATTTTATCAGCTTGAATTTTAGTAAAAAGATAAAAATTGATAGGAGTAACTGTTTTCGAGATATAAGCAAGAAACCAAAACACTGTTACCTTAATTAAGCGTTTGCATATAAGCAAATTTAGTACTATTAGTATTATTATTATTAATGTTATTGTTATTAATATGACAACTAAAGACAACTTTGAAACCTTTAGTGACTTTTATGTCTTTTCCTTTTTTCTCTACTAAAGTGTTAGACACAGTTAAATTAGTTTAATTTCCGTTTTTCAAACATTTTATTTTAAAGCAAATTTTTGTTAAATATTATTTATATCCAACTCTATAACTCGCTTATGGTTGGTCCTACAAGAAAAATGCAAAAAACTATTTTGTAGAATATTTTATCAGCTTTAATTTTAAAAGAAAGACAAAAATTCATAGGAGTAACTGTTTTCGAGATATAAGCAAGAAACCAAAAAACTGTTACCTTAATAAAGCGCTTGCATATAAGCAGATTTAGTACTATTAGTATTATTATTATTAATGTTATTGTTATTAATATGACGACTAAAAACGATTCTGAAGACTTTAGTGACTTTTATGTCTTTTTCTTTTTTTTCTACTAAAGTGTTAGACACAATTAATTTAGTTTAATTTTAGTATTTCAAACATTTTATTTTTAAGCAAGTTTTTGTTAAATATTATTTATATCCAACTTTATAACTCGCTTATGGTTGGTCTTACAAGAAAAATGCAAATAACTATTTTGTAGGAAATGTTATCAGCTTTAATTTTGAAAGAAAGATAAAAATTGATAGGAGTAACTGTTTTCGAGATATAAGCAAAAAACCAAAGTAAAAACTGTTACCGTTTCAGAACAAAAATGTAATTCAGTTTTCAATGTTTGAGACGAAGACGAAAATGCAGCATTTAAAATCGACTCTGAAGACTTCAGTGACTTATATGTCACCCCCTTTTTTTTTTAATAAAGTATTGGACCTAATAAATTAAGTGTATTTTAAATCACAAGACATTTTCTGTTAAAGCACTTCTTTTTTAAATATTAATTATTTTCAATCTTATATCTCGCTTATGGTTAGTCCTACATAAAAAATGCAAATAACTATTTTGTAGGAAATATTATCAGCTTGAATTTTAGTAAAAAGATAAAAATTGATAGGAGTAACTGTTTTCGAGATATGAGCAAGAAACCAAAACACTGTTACCTTAATTAAGCGTTTGCATATAAGCAAATTTAGTACTATTAGTATTATTATTATTAATGTTATTGTTATTAATATGACGATTAAAGACAACTTTGAAACCTTTAGTGACTTTTATGTCTTCTTCTTTTTCCTCTACTAAAGTGTTAGACACAATTAAATTAGTTTAATTTCAGTTTTTCAAACATTTTATTTTAAAGGAAATTTTTGTTAAATATTATTTATATCCAACTCTATAACTCGCTTATGGTTGGTCCTACAAGAAAAATGCAAATAACTATTTTGTAGGAAATTTTATCAGCTTTAATTTTGACAGAAAGATAAAAATTGATAGGAGTAACTGTTTTCGAGATATAAGCAAAAAACCAATAAGAAAACTGTGACTGTTACTGAACAAAAATGTAATTCAGTTTTCAATGTTTGAGACGAAGACGAAAATGCAGCATTTAAAATCGACTCTGAAGACTTCAGTGACTTATATGTCGCCCCCTTTTTTTTTTAATAAAGTATTGGACCTAATAAATTAAGTGTATTTTAAATCACAAGACATTTTCTGTTAAAGCACTTCTTTTTTAAATATTAATTATTTTCAATCTTATATCTCGCTTATGGTTAGTCCTACATAAAAAATGCAAATAACTATTTTGTAGGAAATATTATCAGCTTGAATTTTAGTAAAAAGATAAAAATTGATAGGAGTAACTGTTTTCGAGATATGAGCAAGAAACCAAAACACTGTTACCTTAATTAAGCGTTTGCATATAAGCAAATTTAGTACTATTAGTATTATTATTATTAATGTTATTGTTATTAATATGACGATTAAAGACAACTTTGAAACCTTTAGTGACTTTTATGTCTTCTTCTTTTTCCTCTACTAAAGTGTTAGACACAATTAAATTAGTTTAATTTCAGTTTTTCAAACATTTTATTTTAAAGCAAATTTTTGTTAAATATTATTTATATCCAACTCTATAACTCGCTTATGGTTGGTCCTACAAGAAAAATGCAAATAACTATTTTGTAGGAAATTTTATCAGCTTTAATTTTGACAGAAAGATAAAAATTGATAGGAGTAACTGTTTTCGAGATATAAGCAAAAAACCAATAAGAAAACTGTGACTGTTACTGAACAAAAATGTAATTCAGTTTTCAATGTTTGAGACGAAGACGAAACTGCAGCATTTAAAAACGACTCTGAAGACTTCAGTGACTTTTATGTCACTTCCTTTTTCTTCTAATAAAGTATTGGACCCAATAAATTAAGTGTATTTTAAATCACAAGACATTTTCTGTTAAAGCACTTCTTTTTTAAATATTAATTATTTTCAATCATATATCTCGCTTATGGTTAGTCCTACATGAAAAATGCAAATAACTATTTTGTAGGAAATTTTATCAGCTTGAATTTTAGTAAAAAGATAAAAATTGATAGGAGTAACTGTTTTCGAGATATAAGCAAGAAACCAAAACACTATTACCTTAATTAAGCGTTTGCATATAAGCAAATTTAGTACTATTAGTATTATTATTATTAATGTTATTGTTATTAATATGACAACTAAAGACAACTCTGAAACCTTTAGTGACTTTTATGTCTTTTCCTTTTTTCTCTACTAAAGTGTTAGACACAGTTAAATTAGTTTAATTTCCGTTTTTCAAACATTTTATTTTAAAGCAAATTTTTGTTAAATATTATTTATATCCAACTCTATAACTCGCTTATGGTTGGTCCTACAAGAAAAATGCAAATAACTATTTTTTAGAATATTTTATCAGCTTTAATTTTGAAAGAAAGACAAAAATTCATAGGAGTAACTGTTTTCGAGATATAAGCAAGAAACCAAAAAACTGTTACCTTAATAAAGCGCTTGCATATAAGCAGATTTAGTACTATTAGTATTATTATTATTAATGTTATTATTATTAATATGACGACTAAAAACGATTCTGAAGACTTTGGTGACTTTTATGTCTTTTTCTTTATTCTCTACTAAAGTGTTAGACACAATTAATTTAGTTTAATTTCAGTTTTTCAAACATTTTATTTTAAAGCAAATTTTTGTTAAAAATTATTTATATCCAACTCTATAACTCGCTTATGGTTGGTCCTACAAGAAAAATGCAAATAACTATTTTGTAGGAAATGTTATCAGCTTTAATTTTGAAAGAAAGATAAAAATTGATAGGAGTAACTGTTTTCGAGATATAAGCAAAAAACCAATAAGAAAACTGTAACTGTTACTGAACAAAAATGTAATTCAGTTTTCAATGTTTGAAACGAAGACAAAAATGCAGCATTTAAAAACGACTCTGAAGACTTCAGTGACTTTTATGTTACCTCCTTTTTCTTCTAATAAAGTATTGGACCCAATAAATTAAGTGTATTTTAAATCACAAGACATTTTCTGTTAAAACACTTTTTTTTAATTATTAATTATTTTCAAACTTATATCTCGCTTAGGGTTAGTTCTACATGAAAAATGCAAATAACTATTTTGTAGGAAATTTTATCACCTTTAATTTTGGTGAAAAAGTAAAAATTGTTAGGAGTAACTGTTTTCGAGATATAAGCAAAAAACAAAAAAACTGTTACCTTAAGTAAGCGCTTGCATATAAGCAAATTTAGTACTACTAGTATTGTTATTATAAATGTTATTGTTATTAATATGACGACTAAAGACAACTTTAAGACTTTAGTGACTTTTATGTCTCTCCTTTTTCCTCTACTAAAGTGTTAGACACAATTAATTTAGTTTAATTTAGGTTTTTCAAACATTTTATTTTAAAGCAAAAATTTTGTTAAATATTAAAAACTATAAAATGGCTTAGATTGCCTAAAAACACAGATCACACATGATCTTTTGCATAAAAATGAGAAAACGCTCATGTAACACACAAAATAAGCTCCATTTTTCCTTTTTAAAAGTATTATTATTATTATTACTTTTGTTACTATTACTATTATTATTATTATTATTATTATTATTATTATTGTTATTATTATTATTATTATTATTATTATTATTATTATTATTATTATTATTATTATTATTATTATTATTATTATTATTATTAAAAACTTATATTAAACAGACAGAAAACGTCGTATTCTGACACAACTTAAAACACAGATCACACATGATCTTTTGCATAGAAATGAGAAAACGCTTATATAACACAAAATAAGCTTCATTTTGGCTTAGAAAACTAAGCTTACTTTTACTACTACTATTATTTTTATTTTTATTATTATTATTATTATTACTATTATTATTATTATTATTATTATTATTATTATTATTATTATTATTATTATTATTATTATTATTATTATTATTATTATTATTATTATTATTATTATTATTATTATTATTATTATTATTATTATTATTATTAATATTATTATTATTAAAGACCGATTATAACTTTTGTATAGTAAATGTTTTTATACCAGTTTTAAAATGAGTTATTAATTTTAGACAATTTCTTGCCTAAAAACACAGATCACAGATGATCTCTTGCATTGAAATGAGAAAACGCTCAGATAACACAAAATAAGCATCATTTTTGCTTAGAAAAACTAAGCTTTAATTTAGAAAGAAATTTATTATTATAAGTATTATTATCATTATTATTATTATTATTATTATTATTGTTTCTTTTATTACTATTATTATTATTATTATTATTATTATTATTATTATTATTATTATTATTATTATTATTATTATTATTATTATTACTATTATTATTATTATTATTATTATTAACTTTTGTATAGTAAATGTTTTTATACCAGTTTTAAAATGAGTTAATAATTTTATTCAATTTCTTGCCTAAAAACACAGATCACAGATGATCTCTTGCATAGAAATGAGAAAACGCTCATATAACACACAAAATAAGCATCATTTTTGCTTAGAAAAACTAAGCTTTAATTTAGAAAGAAATTCATTATTATAAGTATTATTATCATTATTATTATTATTATTATTATTATTATTATTATTATTATTACTATTATTATTATTATTATTATTACTATTATTATTATTATTATTATTATTATTATTATTATTATTATTATTATTAACTTTTGTATAGTAAATGTTTTTATACCAGTTTTAAAATGAGTTATTAATTTTAGACAATTTCTTGCCTAAAAATACAGATCACAGATGATTTCTTGCATAGAAATGAGAAAGCGCTCATATAACACACAAAATAAGCTTCATTTTTGCTTAGAAAACTAAGCTTACTTTTATTTCTATTATTATTTTTATTATTATTATTATTATTATTATTATTATTATTATTATTATTATTATTATTATTATTATTATTATTATTATTGTTATTATTATTATTATTAACTTTTGTATAGTAAATGTTTTTATACCAGTTTTAAAATGAGTTATTAATTTTAGACAATTTCTTGCCTAAAAATACAGATCACAGATGATTTCTTGCATAGAAATGAGAAAGCGCTCATATAACACACAAAATAAGCATCATTTTTGCTTAGAAAAACTAAGCTTTAATTTAGAAAGAAATTCATTATTATAAGTATTATTATCATTATTACTATTATTATTATTATTATTATTACTATTATTATTATTATTATTATTATTATTATTATTATTATTATTATTATTATTATTATTATTATTATTAACTTTTGTATAGTAAATGTTTTTATACCAGTTTTAAAATGAGTTATTAATTTTATTCAATTTCTTGCCTAAAAACACAGCTCACAGATGATCTCTTGCATAGAAATGAGAAAACGCTCATATAACACACAAAATAAGCATCATTTTTGCTTAGAAAAACTAAGCTTTAATTTAGAAAGAAATTCATTATTATAAGTATTATTATCATTATTATTATTATTATTATTATTATTATTATTATTATTATTATTATTATTTCTTTTATTACTATTATTATTATTATTATTATTATTATTATTATTATTATTACTATTATTATTATTATTATTATTATTATTATTAACTTTTGTATAGTAAATGTTTTTATACCAGTTTTAAAATGAGTTATTAATTTTATTCAATTTCTTGCCTAAAAACACAGATCACAGATGATCTCTTGCATAGAAATGAGAAAACGCTCATATAACACACAAAATAAGCATCATTTTTGCTTAGAAAAACTAAGCTTTAATTTAGAAAGAAATTCATTATTATAAGTATTATTATCATTATTATTATTATTATTATTATTATTATTATTATTATTATTATTACTATTACTATTATTATTATTATTATTATTATTATTATTATTATTTTTATTATTATTATTATTATTAACTTTTGTATAGTAAATGTTTTTATACCAGTTTTAAAATGAGTTATTAATTTTAGACAATTTCTTGCCTAAAAATACAGATCACAGATGATTTCTTGCATAGAAATGAGAAAGCGCTCATATAACACACAAAATAAGCTTCATTTTTGCTTAGAAAACTAAGCTTACTTTTATTTCTATTATTATTTTTATTATTATTATTATTATTATTATTATTATTATTATTATTATTATTGTTATTATTATTATTATTATTATTATTGTTATTATTATTATTATTATTAAAAACTTATATTAAACAGACAGAAAACGTCGTATTCTGACACAAAAAAACGAATTACGTTATAGACTTGACGAGAACGGCGTATCTCGGACTCTTATAGGACTCTTATAGGGTCAAAAATTATCAGTTTGGATTAAAACAAATTATTTTTGTTGACTCTCAGTCTGAATTGTTCATCAGTTCAAACAAAAACCGCTTACTTTAGACGATCTTTTGCTTTGAACAAGAAAACTTACATCGAACAGACTAAAAACGTATTAATCTGGCATAAAAGAGCAATTTATGTATCACTTTGGATAAAGGCAGCTAATCCTATTCGTTTCATTGCTTAAAATAGACAAAATTGTTAATAAATCTAACAAAAACGCTGTATTCTAGCACAAAATACTAGTTACATTATAGTTTCGACGAGAATAGCTTATTTGGAATGATTCTATGCTTCCAAACGAGTAAATTTTTAATAAACAGATGCCAAACATCATGTTTTGTCCTATAAAGACATTTTATATTGCAGTTTGTATTAAAACAAAAGATTTTCGTTGATTCTTTGTTAGAAGCAGCAAACCTAACATTAAAGAATCTGAAAACTTTGTATTCGGACACAAACCACCGAATTTTGTTTCAGTTTAGGCAAAAACGGTTGATTTTCGACAATATTTTGCTTTGAACAAGAAAGCTTATATCAAACTGACTAAAAACGTCTTATTTTAGCACAAAACAAAAGATTTGCGTTATAGTCTTAAAGCTGATTCATGCCACAGTTTGGATAAAAACCAATTATTTTTGTTAATTCATTGTTACAAACAAGAAACCTTACATCAAAGAAACTGAAAACCTCTTATTTAGGCACAGAAATTCGAATTACGTTTCAGTCTGGACAAAAACTGCTTATTTTAGACGATCCTTTGTTTTGAACACGAAAACTTACATTAAAAAGATTAAAAACGTCTTATTCTGGCTGAAAACTGCAAATTATATATTACTCTAGATAAAAGCAATTTATCCTGATTACTCCTTTACTTAGAATAGAGTAAACTTGTATAAAACTTAATGAAAACTTTAAATTTCGTCTCAAAGAAATAATTTACGTTATAGTTTTGACCAGCACTGTTTATTTCAAACGATTTTATGATTCGAAACTAATGAACTTTTATGGGGCAGATGCAAAACCACATATTACCATATAAAGCGTTGTTTTAAAGCAAAGTATTACCTTTTGCAACAAGAAATTTCACGTCAAAGAAACTGAAAACTTCGTATCCATACATAAATATCTAATTACGTATCAGTTTAGGCAAATACAGCTTATTTTAAACGATTCCTTGCTATAAACAAGAAAAATTTTATCAAGCATATTGAAAACGTCTTATTCTCGAAAATAAGAGCAAATTATGTATCAGTTTTAACAAAAGCGGATTACTCTGTTTGATTCTATGCTTAGAGTAGAGTAAACTACTATAAAACGTAATGAAAACTCTATATTCAAGCTCAAAAGAACAAATTACGTTATAGTTTTGACAAACAAAAATATTTCGGACGATTACATACTTCGAAGTAAGCAAACTTTAATTGAACATGTGCAAAAAGCTAATACTTTGCTTTAAAATAATGATTTATGTGGTAATATGGTATTTTGCATCTGTCCTATAAAAGTTTACCCGTTTTGCTCCATTGAATCATTAGAAATAAATTATTTTGACACAACAACAACACAAATAATTTGTTTTTGTTTAAACTGTAACATAAGTCGCTTTTATAAAACGAACTAAGACGTTTGGCATCTGCTTAGTGAAAGTTTTCTCGTTTGGGGGCATAAAATCGTTTGAAATTAATAGTTCTGGTCAAAACTATTACGTAAATTATTTCTTTGTATCACTTTAAAGATTTGCGTTATAGTCTTGACGAGAACTGTTAATTTCAAACGATTCTATGCTTTGAAACCAGTATACTTTCACTGAACAGAGGCAAAACGTCTGATTTCGCCTTTAAAAAACGATTTATGTCACAGTTTGGATTAAAACCAATGATTTTTGTTTATTTATTGTTACAAACAAGAAACCTTACATCAAAGAAACTGAAAACCTCTTATTCAGGCCCAGAAAATCAAATTACGTTTCAGTCTGGACACAAATTGCTTATTTTAGACGATTCATTCTTTTGAACACGAAAACTTACATTAAAAAGATTAAAAACGTCTTATTCTGGCTCAAAACTGCAAATTATGTATTACTTTGGATAAAAGCAGTTTATCCTGATTACTCCTTTGCTTAGATAGAGCAAACTTGTATAAAACTTAATGAAAACTTTAAATTTCGTCTCAAACAAATAATTTACGTTATAGTTTTGACCAGAACTGTTAATTTCAAACGATTTTATGCCCTCAAACGAGAAAACTTTCACTAAACAGATGCCAAACGTCTTAGTTCGTTTTATAAAAACGACATGTTACAGTTTAAACAAAAAAATTATTTTCGTTGTTGTGTCAAAATAATTTATTTCGAATGATTCAATGGAGCGAAACGAGTAAACTTTTATAGGACAGATGCAAAATACCATATTACCACATAAATCGTTATTTTAAAGCAAAGTATTAGCTTTTGCACTTGTTCAATTAAAGTTTGCTTACTTCGAAATATGTAGTCGTCCGAAATATTTTTTTTTTGTCAAAACTATAACGTAATTTGTTCTTTTGAGCTTGAATATAGAGTTTTCATTACGTTTTATAGTAGTTTACTCTACTCTAAGCATAGAATCAAACAGAGTAATCCGCTTTTGTTAAAACTGATACATAATTTGCTCTTATTTTCGAGAATAAGACATTTTCAATATGTTTGATAAAATTTTTCTTGTTTATAGCAAGGAATCGTTTAAAATAAGCTGTATTTGCCTAAACTGATACGTAATTCGATATTTGTGCATGGATACGATGTTTTCAGTTTCTTTGACGTGAAATTTCTTGTTGCAAAAGGTAATAATTTGCTTTAAAACAACGCTTTATATTGTAATATGTGGTTTTGCATCTGCCCCATAAAAGTTCATTAGTTTCGAATCATAAAATCGTTTGAAATAAACAGTGCTGGTCAAAACTATAACGTAAATTATTTCTTTGAGACGAAATTTAAAGTTTTTATTAAGTTTTATACAAGTTTACTCTATTCTAAGTAAAGGAGTAATCAGGATAAATTGCTTTTATCTAGAGTAATATATAATTTGCAGTTTTCAGCCAGAATAAGACGTTTTTAATCTTTTTAATGTAAGTTTATGTATTCAAAACAAAGGATCGTCTAAAGTAAGCAGTTTTTGTTCAGACTGAAACGTAATTCGAATTTCTGTGCCTGAATAAGGGGTTTTCAGTTACTTTGATGTAAGGTTTCATGTTTGTAACAATGAATTAACGAAAATAATTGGTTTTTATCCAAACTGTGGCATGAATCGTTTTTAAAAGGCGAAATAAGATGTTTTTCCTCTGTACAGTGAAAGTTTACTCGTTTCAAAGCATAGAACCGTTTGAAATTAACAGCTCTCGTTAAGACTATAACGCAAATCTTTTGTTTTGTGCTAAAATAAGACGTTTTTAGTCAGTTTGATATAAGTTTTCTTGTTCAAAGCAAAATATTGTCGAAAATCAACCGTTTTTGTCTAAACTGATACAAAATTCGGTGGTTTGTGTCCGAATACAAAGTTTTCAGATTCTTTAATGTTAGGTTTGCTGCTTCTAACAAAGAATCAACGAAAATATTTTGTTTTAATACAAACTGCAATATAAAATGTCTTTATAGGACAAAACATGATGTTTGGCATCTGTTTAATAAAAATTTACTCGTTTGGAAGCATAGAATCATTCCAAATAAGCTATTCTCGTCGAAACTATAATGTAATTAGTATTTTGTGCTAGAATACAGCGTTTTTGTTAGATTTATTAACAATTTTGTCTATTTTAAGCAATAAAACGAATAGGATTAGCTGCCTTTATCCGAAGTGATACATAAATTGCTCTTTTATGCCAGATTAATACGTTTTTAATCTGTTCTATGTAAGTTTTCTTGTTCAAAGCAAAAGATCGTCTAAAATAAGCCGTTTTTGTTTGAACTGATAAACAATTCAGACTGAGACTCAACAAAAATAATTTGTTTTAATCCAAACTGATACTTTTTGACCCTATAAGAGTCCTATAAGAGTCCGAGATACGCCGTTCTATAATAATAATAATAATAATAGTAATAATAATAATAATATTAATAATAATAATAATGAAAATAATAATAGTAATAAAAGTAAGCTTAGTTTTCTAAGCAAAAATGAAGCTTATTTTGTGTGTTATATGAGCGTTTTCTCATTTCTATGCAAGAAATCATCTGTGATCTGTGTTTTTAGGCAACAAATTGTCTAAAATTAATATCTCATTTTAAAACTGGTATAAAAACTTTTACTTTACAAAAGTTATAATCAGTTTTTAATAATAATAAAATTAATAATAATAATAATAATAATAATAATAATAATAATAATCATGTGTGATCTGTGTTTTTAGGCAATCTAAACCATTTTATAGTATTTAATATTTAACAAAAATTTGCTTTAAAATAAAATGTTTGAAAAACTGAAATTAAACTAAATTAATTGTGTCTAACACTTTAGTAGAGGAAAAAGGAAGAGACATAAAAGTCACTAAAGTCTTAGAGTTGTCTTTAGTCGTCATATTAATAACAATAACATTTATAATAACAATACTAGTAGTACTAAATTTGCTTATATGCAAGCGCTTACTTAAGGTAACAGTTTTTTTGTTTTTTGCTTATATCTCGAAAACAGTTACTCCTAACAATTTTTACTTTTTCACCAAAATTAAAGGTGATAAAATTTCCTACAAAATAGTTATTTGCATTTTTCATGTAGAACTAACCCTAAGCGAGATATAAGTTTGAAAATAATTAATAATTAAAAAAAAAGTGTTTTAACAGAAAATGTCTTGTGATTTAAAATACACTTAATTTATTGGGTCCAATACTTTATTAGAAGAAAAAGGAGGTAACATAAAAGTCACTGAAGTCTTCAGAGTCGTTTTTAAATGCTGCATTTTTGTCTTCGTCTCAAACATTGAAAACTGAATTACATTTTTGTTCAGTAACAGTTACAGTTTTCTTATTGGTTTTTTGCTTATATCTCGAAAACAGTTACTCCTATCAATTTTTATCTTTCTTTCAAAATTAAAGCTGATAACATTTCCTACAAAATAGTTATTTGCATTTTTCTTGTAGGACCAACCATAAGCGAGTTATAGAGTTGGATATAAATAATTTTTAACAAAAATTTGCTTTAAAATAAAATGTTTGAAAAACTGAAATTAAACTAAATTAATTGTGTCTAACACTTTAGTAGAGAATAAAGAAAAAGACATAAAAGTCACCAAAGTCTTCAGAATCGTTTTTAGTCGTCATATTAATAATAATAACATTAATAATAATAATACTAATAGTACTAAATCTGCTTATATGCAAGCGCTTTATTAAGGTAACAGTTTTTTGGTTTCTTGCTTATATCTCGAAAACAGTACTCCTATGAATTTTTGTCTTTCTTTCAAAATTAAAGCTGATAAAATATTCTACAAAATAGTTATTTGCATTTTTCTTGTAGGACCAACCATAAGCGAGTTATAGAGTTGGATATAAATAATATTTAACAAAAATTTGCTTTAAAATAAAATGTTTGAAAAACGGAAATTAAACTAATTTAACTGTGTCTAACACTTTAGTAGAGAAAAAAGGAAAAGACATAAAAGTCACTAAAGGTTTCAGAGTTGTCTTTAGTTGCCATATTAATAACAATAACATTAATAATAATAATACTAATAGTACTAAATTTGCTTATATGCAAACGCTTAATTAAGGTAACAGTGTTTTGGTTTCTTGCTTATATCTCAAAAACAGTTACTCCTATCAATTTTTATCTTTTTACTAAAATTCAAGCTGATAAAATTTCCTACAAAATAGTTATTTGCATTTTTCATGTAGGACTAACCATAAGCGAGATATATGATTGAAAATAATTAATATTTAAAAAAGAAGTGCTTTAACAGAAAATGTCTTGTGATTTAAAATACACTTAATTTATTGGGTCCAATACTTTATTAGAAGAAAAAGGAAGTGACATAAAAGTCACTGAAGTCTTCAGAGTCGTTTTTAAATGCTGCAGTTTCGTCTTCGTCTCAAACATTGAAAACTGAATTACATTTTTGTTCAGTAACAGTCACAGTTTTCTTATTGGTTTTTTGCTTATATCTCGAAAACAGTTACTCCTATCAATTTTTATCTTTCTTTCAAAATTAAAGCTGATAACATTTCCTACAAAATAGTTATTTGCATTTTTCTTGTAAGACCAACCATAAGCGAGTTATAAAGTTGGATATAAATAATATTTAACAAAAACTTGCTTAAAAATAAAATGTTTGAAATACTGAAATTAAACTAAATTAATTGTGTCTAACACTTTAGTAGAGAAAAAAGAAAAAGACATAAAAGTCACCAAAGTCTTCAAAATCGTTTTTAGTCGTCATATTAATAACAATAACATTAATAATAATAATACTAATAGTACTAAATCTGCTTATATGCAAGCGCTTTATTAAGGTAACAGTTTTTTGGTTTCTTGCTTATATCTCAAAAACAGTTCTCCTATGAATTTTTGTCTTTCTTTCAAAATTAAAGCTGATAAAATATTCTACAAAATAGTTATTTGCATTTTTCTTGTAGGACCAACCATAAGCGAGTTATAGAGTTGGATATAAATAATATATAACAAAAATTTGCTTTAAAATAAAATGTTTGAAAAACTGAATTTAAACTAATTTAACTGTGTCTAACACTTTAGTAGAGGAAAAAGGAAAAGACATAAAAGTCACTAAAGGTTTCGGAGTTGTCTTTAGTTGTCATATTAATAACAATAACATTAATAATAATAATACTAATAGTACTAAATTTGCTTATATGCAAACGCTCAATTAAGGTAACAGTGTTTTGGTTTCTTGCTTATATCTCGAAAACAGTTACTCCTATCAATTTTTATCTTTTTACTAAAATTCAAGCTGATAAAATTTCCTACAAAATAGTTATTTGCATTTTTCATGTAGGACCATAAGCGAGATATAAGTTTGAAAATAATTAATATTTAAAAAAAAGTGCTTTAACAGAAAATGTCTTGTGATTTAAAATACACTTAATTTATTAGGTTCAATACTTTATTAGAAGAAAAAGGGGGTGACATATAAGTCACTGAAGTCTTCAGAGTCGATTGTAAATGCTGCATTTTCGTCTTCGTCTCAAACATTGAAAACTGAATTACATTTTTGTTCTGAAACGGTAACAGTTTTCACTTTGGTTTTTTGCTTATATCTCGAATACAATTACTCCTATCAGTTTTTATTTTTTTTTCAAAATAAAGCTGATAAAATTTTCTACAAAATAGTTATTTGCATTTTTCTTGTAGGGCCAACCATAAGCGAGTTATAAAGTTGGATATAAATAATATTTAACAAAAACTTGCTTAAAAATTAAATGTTTGAAATACTGAAATTAAACTAAATTAATTGTGTCTAACACTTTAGTACAGAAAAAAGAAAAAGACATAAAAGTCACCAAAGTCTTCAGAATCGTTTTTAGTCGTCATATTAATAACAATAACATTAATAATAATAATACTAATAGTACTAAATTTGCTTACATGCAAACGCTTAATTCAGGTAACAATTTTTTGGTTTCTTGCTTATATCTCGAAAACAGTTACTCCTATCAATTTTTATCTTTTTACTAAAATTAAAGCTGATAAAATTTCCTACAAAATAGTTAATTGCATTTTTAATGTAGGACTAACCATAAGCGAGATATAAGTTTGAAAATAATTAAAATTTAAAAAAAAGTGCTTCAACAGAAAATGTCTTGTGATTTAAAATACACTTAATTTATTGGGTCCAATACTTTATTAGAAGAAAAAAGAGGTGACAGAAAGATCACTGAAGTCTTTAGAGTCGTTTGTAAATGCTGCATTTTCGTCTTCGTCTCAAACATTGAAAACTGAATTACATTTTTGTTCAGTAACTGTTACAGTTTTCTTATTGGTTTTTTGCTTATATCTCGAAAACAGTTACTCCTATCAATTTTTATCTTTCTTTTAAAATTAAAGCTGATAAAGCTTCCTACAAAATAGTTATTTGCATTTTTCTTGTAGGACCAACCATAAGCGAGTTATAGAGTTGGATATAAATAATATTTAACAAAAATTTGCTTTAAATAAAATGTTTGAAAAACCGAAATTAAACTAAATTAATTGAGTCTAACACTTTAGTAGAGAAAAAAGAAAAAGACATAAAAGTCACCAAAGTCTTCAGAAACGTTTTTAGTCGTCATATTAATAATAATAACATTAATAATAATAATACTAATAGTACTAAATCTGCTTATATGCAAGCGCTTTATTAAGGTAACAGTTTTTTGGTTTCTTGCTTATATCTCGAAAACAGTACTCCTATGAATTTTTGTCTTTCTTTCAAAATTAAAGCTGATAAAATATTCTACAAAATAGTTATTTGCATTTTTCTTGTAGGACCAACCATAAGCGAGTTATAGAGTTGGATATAAATAATATTTAACAAAAATTTGCTTTAAAATAAAATGTTTGAAAAACGGAAATTAAACTAATTTAACTGTGTCTAACACTTTAGTAGAGAAAAAAGGAAAAGACATAAAAGTCACTAAAGGTTTCAGAGTTGTCTTTAGTTGCCATATTAATAACAATAACATTAATAATAATAATACTAATAGTACTAAATTTGCTTATATGCAAACGCTTAATTAAGGTAACAGTGTTTTGGTTTCTTGCTTATATCTCAAAAACAGTTACTCCTATCAATTTTTATCTTTTTACTAAAATTCAAGCTGATAAAATTTCCTACAAAATAGTTATTTGCATTTTTCATGTAGGACTAACCATAAGCGAGATATATGATTGAAAATAATTAATATTTAAAAAAGAAGTGCTTTAACAGAAAATGTCTTGTGATTTAAAATACACTTAATTTATTGGGTCCAATACTTTATTAGAAGAAAAAAGGAAGTGACATAAAAGTCACTGAAGTCTTCAGAGTCGTTTTTAAATGCTGCAGTTTCGTCTTCGTCTCAAACATTGAAAACTGAATTACATTTTTGTTCAGTAGCAGTCACAGTTTTCTTATTGGTTTTTTGCTTATATCTCGAAAACAGTTACTCCTATCAATTTTTATCTTTCTTTCAAAATTAAAGCTGATAACATTTCCTACAAAATAGTTATTTGCATTTTTCTTGTAAGACCAACCATAAGCGAGTTATAAAGTTGGATATAAATAATATTTAACAAAAACTTGCTTAAAAATAAAATGTTTGAAATACTGAAATTAAACTAAATTAATTGTGTCTAACACTTTAGTAGAGAAAAAAGAAAAAGACATAAAAGTCACCAAAGTCTTCAAAATCGTTTTTAGTCGTCATATTAATAACAATAACATTAATAATAATAATACTAATAGTACTAAATCTGCTTATATGCAAGCGCTTTATTAAGGTAACAGTTTTTTGGTTTCTTGCTTATATCTCGAAAACAGTTCTCCTATGAATTTTTGTCTTTCTTTCAAAATTAAAGCTGATAAAATATTCTACAAAATAGTTATTTGCATTTTTCTTGTAGGACCAACCATAAGCGAGTTATAGAGTTGGATATAAATAATATATAACAAAAATTTGCTTTAAAATAAAATGTTTGAAAAACTGAATTTAAACTAATTTAACTGTGTCTAACACTTTAGTAGAGGAAAAAGGAAAAGACATAAAAGTCACTAAAGGTTTCGGAGTTGTCTTTAGTTGTCATATTAATAACAATAACATTAATAATAATAATACTAATAGTACTAAATTTGCTTATATGCAAACGCTCAATTAAGGTAACAGTGTTTTGGTTTCTTGCTTATATCTCGAAAACAGTTACTCCTATCAATTTTTATCTTTTTACTAAAATTCAAGCTGATAAAATTTCCTACAAAATAGTTATTTGCATTTTTCATGTAGGACCATAAGCGAGATATAAGTTTGAAAATAATTAATATTTAAAAAAAAGTGCTTTAACAGAAAATGTCTTGTGATTTAAAATACACTTAATTTATTAGGTTCAATACTTTATTAGAAGAAAAAGGGGGTGACATATAAGTCACTGAAGTCTTCAGAGTCGATTGTAAATGCTGCATTTTCGTCTTCGTCTCAAACATTGAAAACTGAATTACATTTTTGTTCTGAAACGGTAACAGTTTTCACTTTGGTTTTTTGCTTATATCTCGAATACAATTACTCCTATCAGTTTTTATTTTTTTTTCAAAATAAAGCTGATAAAATTTTCTACAAAATAGTTATTTGCATTTTTCTTGTAGGGCCAACCATAAGCGAGTTATAAAGTTGGATATAAATAATATTTAACAAAAACTTGCTTAAAAATTAAATGTTTGAAATACTGAAATTAAACTAAATTAATTGTGTCTAACACTTTAGTACAGAAAAAAGAAAAAGACATAAAAGTCACCAAAGTCTTCAGAATCGTTTTTAGTCGTCATATTAATAACAATAACATTAATAATAATAATACTAATAGTACTAAATTTGCTTACATGCAAACGCTTAATTCAGGTAACAATTTTTTGGTTTCTTGCTTATATCTCGAAAACAGTTACTCCTATCAATTTTTATCTTTTTACTAAAATTAAAGCTGATAAAATTTCCTACAAAATAGTTAATTGCATTTTTAATGTAGGACTAACCATAAGCGAGATATAAGTTTGAAAATAATTAAAATTTAAAAAAAAGTGCTTCAACAGAAAATGTCTTGTGATTTAAAATACACTTAATTTATTGGGTCCAATACTTTATTAGAAGAAAAAAGAGGTGACAGAAAGATCACTGAAGTCTTTAGAGTCGTTTGTAAATGCTGCATTTTCGTCTTCGTCTCAAACATTGAAAACTGAATTACATTTTTGTTCAGTAACTGTTACAGTTTTCTTATTGGTTTTTTGCTTATATCTCGAAAACAGTTACTCCTATCAATTTTTATCTTTCTTTTAAAATTAAAGCTGATAAAGCTTCCTACAAAATAGTTATTTGCATTTTTCTTGTAGGACCAACCATAAGCGAGTTATAGAGTTGGATATAAATAATATTTAACAAAAATTTGCTTTAAATAAAATGTTTGAAAAACCGAAATTAAACTAAATTAATTGAGTCTAACACTTTAGTAGAGAAAAAAGAAAATGACATAAAAGTCACCAAAGTCTTCAGAAACGTTTTTAGTCGTCATATTAATAACAATAACATTAATAATAATAATACTAATAGTACTAAATCTGCTTATATGCAAGCGCTTTATTAAGGTAACAGTTTTTTGGTTTCTTGCTTATATCCCGAAAACAGTTACTCCTATCAATTTTTATCTTTCTTTTAAAATTAAAGCTGATAAAGCTTCCTACAAAATAGTTATTTGCATTTTTCTTGTAGGACCAACCATAAGCGAGTTATAGAGTTGGATATAAATAATATTTAACAAAAATTTGCTTTAAAATAAAATGTTTGAAAAACTGAAATTAAACTAATTTAATTGTGTCTAACACTTTAGTAGAGGAAAAAGAAGAAGACATAAAAGTCACTAAAGGTTTCAAAGTTGTCTTTAATCGTCATATTAATAACAATAACATTAATAATAATAATACTAATTGTACTAAATTTGCTTATATGCAAACGCTTAATTAAGGTAACAGTGTTTTGGTTTCTTGTTCATATCTCGAAAACAGTTACTCTTATCAATTTTTATTTTTTTACTAAAATTCAAGCTGATAAAATTTCCGACAAAATAGTTATTTGCATTTTTTATGTAGGACTAACCATAAGCGAGATATAAGATTGAAAATAATTAATATTTAAAAAAGAAGTGCTTTAACAGAAAATGTCTTGTGATTTAAAATACACTTAATTTATTAGGTCCAATACTTTATTAAAAAAAAAGGGGGTGACATATAAGTCACTGAAGTCTTCAGAGTCGATTTTAAATGCTGCATTTTCGTCTTCGTCTCAAACATTGAAAACTGAATTACATTTAGTTCTGAAACGGTAACAGTTTTTACTTTGGTTTTTTGCTTATATCTCGAAAACAGTTACTCCTATCAATTTTTATCTTTCTTTCAAAATTAAAGCTGATAACATTTCCTACAAAATAGTTATTTGCATTTTTCTTGTAGGACCAACCATAAGCGAGTTATAAAGTTGGATATAAATAATATTTAACAAAAACTTGCTTAAAAATAAAATGTTTGAAATACTGAAATTAAACTAAATTAATTGTGTCTAACACTTTAGTAGAGAAAAAAGAAAAAGACATAAAAGTCACCAAAGTCTTCAGAATCGTTTTTAGTCGTCATATTAATAACAATAACATTAATAATAATAATACTAATAGTACTAAATCTGCTTATATGCAAGCGCTTTATTAAGGTAACAGTTTTTTGGTTTCTTGCTTATATCTCGAAAACAGTTACTCCTATGAATTTTTGTCTTTTTTTCAAAATTAAAGCTGATAAAATTTCCTACAAAATAGTTATTTGCATTTTTCTTGTAGGACCAACCATAAACGAGTTATAGAGTTGGATATAAATAATATTTAACAAAAATTTGCTTTAAAATAAAATGTTTGAAAAACTGAAATTAAACTAATTTAATTGTGTCTAACACTTTAGTAGAGGAAAAAGGAAAAGACATAAAAGTCACTAAAGGTTTCAGAGTTGTCTTTAGTTGTCATATTAATAACAATAACATTAATAATAATAATACTAATAGTACTAAATTTGCTTATATGCAAACGCTTAATTAAGGTAACAGTGTTTTGGTTTCTTGCTTATATCTCGAAAACAGTTACTCCTATCAATTTTTATCTTTTTACTGAAATTCAAGCTGATAAAATTTCCTACAAAATAGTTATTTGCATTTTTCATGTAGGACTAACCATAAGCGAGATATATGATTGAAAATAATTAATATTTAAAAAAAAAGTGCTTTAACAGAAAATGTCTTGTGATTTAAAATACACTTAATTTATTGGGTCCAATACTTTATTAGAAGAAAATGGAAGTGACATAAAAGTCACTGAAGTCTTCAGAGTCGTTTTTAAATGCTGCAGTTTCGTCTTCGTCTCAAACATTGAAAACTGAATTACATTTTTGTTCAGTAACAGTCACAGTTTTCTTATTGGTTTTTTGCTTATATCTCGAAAACAGTTACTCCTATCAATTTTTATCTTTCTGTCAAAATTAAAGCTGATAAAATTTCCTACAAAATAGTTATTTGCATTTTTCTTGTAGGACCAACCATAAGCGAGTTATAGAGTTGGATATAAATAATATTTAACAAAAACTTGCTTAAAAATAAAATGTTTGAAATACTGAAATTAAACTAAATTAATTGTGTCTAACACTTTAGTAGAGAAAAAAGAAAAGGACATAAAAGTCACCAAAGTCTTCAGAATCGTTTTTAGTCGTCATATTAATAACAATAACATTAATAATAATAATACTAATAGTACTAAATCTGCTTATATGCAAGCGCTTTATTAAGGTAACAGTTTTTTGGTTTCTTGGTTATATCTCGAAAACAGTTACTCCTATAAATTTTTGTCTTTTTTTCAAAATTAAAGCTGATAAAATATTCTACAGAATAGTTATTTGCATTTTTCTTGTAGGACCAACCATAAGCGAGTTATAAAGTTGGATATAAATAATATTTAACAAAAACTTGCTTTAAAATAAAATGTTTGAAAAACTGAAATTAAACTAATTTAATTGTGTCTAACACTTTAGTAGAGGAAAAAGAAGAAGACATAAAAGTCACTAAAGGTTTCAAAGTTGTCTTTAATCGTCATATTAATAACAATAACATTAATAATAATAATACTAATAGTACTAAATTTGCTTATATGCAAACGCTTAATTAAGGTAACAGTGTTTTGGTTTCTTGCTCATATCTCGAAAACAGTTACTTCTATCAATTTTTATCTTTTTACTAAAATTCAAGCTGATAAAATTTCCTACAAAATAGTTTTTTGCATTTTTTATGTAGGACTAACCATAAGCGAGATATAAGATTGAAAATAATTAATATTTAAAAAAGAAGTGCTTTAACAGAAAATGTCTTGTGATTTAACATACACTTAATTTATTAGGTCCAATACTTTATTAGAAAAAAAAGGGGGTGACATATAAGTCACTGAAGTCTTCAGAGTCGATTTTAAATGCTGCATTTTCGTCTTCGTCTCAAACATTGAAAACTGAATTACATTTTTGTTCTGAAACGGTAACAGTTTTTACTTTGGTTTTTTGCTTATATCTCGAAAACAGATACTCCTATCAATTTTTATCTTTCTTTCAAAATTAAAGCTGATAACATTTCCTACAAAATAGTTATTTGCATTTTTCTTGTAGGACCAACCATAAGCGAGTTATAAAGTTGGATATAAATAATATGTAACAAAAACTTGCTTAAAAATAAAATGTTTGAAATACTGAAATTAAACTAAATTAATTGTGTCTAACACTTTAGTAGAGAAAAAAGAAAAGGACATAAAAGTCACCAAAGTCTTCAGAATCGTTTTTAGTCGTCATATTAATAACAATAACATTAATAATAATAATACTAATAGTACTAAATCTGCTTATATGCAAGCGCTTTATTAAGGTAACAGTTTTTTGGTTTCTTGCTTATATCTCGAAAACAGTTACTCCTATGAATTTTTGTCTTTCTTCCAAAATTAAAGCTGATAAAATATTCTACAGAATAGTTATTTGCATTTTTCTTGTAGGACCAACCATAAGCGAGTTATAGAGTTGGATATAAATAATATTTAACAAAAATTTGCTTTAAAATAAAATGTTTGAAAAACTGAAATTAAACTAATTTAACTGTGTCTAACACTTTAGTAGAGAAAAAAGGAAAAGACATAAAAGTCACTAAAGGTTTCAGAGTTGTCTTTAGTTGTCATATTAATAACAATAACATTAATAATAATAATACTAATAGTACTAAATTTGCTTATATGCAAACGCTTAATTAAGGTAACAGTGTTTTGGTTTCTTGCTTATATCTCGAAAACAGTTACTCCTATCAATTTTTATCTTTTTACTAAAATTCAAGCTGATAAAATTTCCTACAAAATAGTTATTTGCATTTTTCATGTAGGACTAACCATAAGCGAGATATATGATTGAAAATAATTTATATTTAAAAAAAAAGTGCTTTAACAGAAAATGTCTTGTGATTTAAAATACACTTAATTTATTGGGTCCAATACTTTATTAGAAGAAAAAGGAAGTGACATAAAAGTCACTGAAGTCTTCAGAGTCGTTTTTAAATGCTGCAGTTTCGTCTTCGTCTCAAACATTGAAAACCGAATTACATTTTTGTTCAGTAACAGTCACAGTTTTTTTATTGGTTTTTTGCTTATATCTCGAAAACAGTTACTCCTATCAATTTTTATCTTTCTTTCAAAATTAAAGCTGATAAAATTTCCTACAAAATAGTTATTTGCATTTTTCTTGTAGGACCAACCATAAGCGAGTTATAGAGTTGGATATAAATAATATTTAACAAAAATTTGCTTTAAAATAAAATGTTTGAAAAACTGAAATTAAACTAATTTAATTGTGTCTAACACTTTAGTAGAGGAAAAAGAAGAAGACATAAAAGTCACTAAAGGTTTCAAAGTTGTCTTTAATCGTCATATTAATAACAAAAACATTAATAATAATAATACTAATAGTACTAAATTTGCTTATATGCAAACGCTTAATTAAGGTAACAGTGTTTTGGTTTCTTGCTCATATCTCGAAAACAGTTACTCCTATCAATTTTTATCTTTTTACTAAAATTCAAGCTGATAAAATTTCCTACAAAATAGTTATTTGCATTTTTTATGTAGGACTAACCATAAGCGAGATATAAGATTGCAAATAATTAATATTTAAAAAAGAAGTGCTTTAACAGAAAATGTCTGGTGATTTAAAATACACTTAATTTATTAGGTCCAATACTTTATTAGAAAAAAAAGGGGGTGACATATAAGTCACTGAAGTCTTCAGAGTCGATTTTAAATGCTGCATTTTCGTCTTCGTCTCAAACATTGAAAACTGAATTACATTTTTGTTCTGAAACGGTAACAGTTTTTACTTTGGTTTTTTGCTTATATCTCGAAAACAGTTACTCCTATCAATTTTTATCTTTCTTTCAAAATTAAAGCTGATAACATTTCCTACAAAATAGTTATTTGCATTTTTCTTGTAGGACCAACCATAAGCAAGTTATAGAGTTGGATATAAATAATATATAACAAAAATTTGCTTTAAAATAAAATGTTTGAAAAACTGAAATTAAACTAATTTAACTGTGTCTAACACTTTAGTAGAGGAAAAAGGAAAAGACATAAAAATCACTAAAAGTTTCAGAGTTGTCTTTAGTTGTCATATTAATAACAATAACATTAATAATAATACTAATAGTACTAAATTTGCTTATATGCAAACGCTTAATTAAGGTAACAGTGTTTTGGTTTCTTGCTTATATTTCGAAAACAGTTACTCCTATCAATTTTTATTTTTTTACTAAAATTCAAGCTGATAAAATTTCCTACAAAATAGTTATTTGCATTTTTCATGTAGGACTAACCATAAGCGAGATATGAGTTTGAAAATAATTAATATTTAAAAAAAAAGTGCTTTAACAGAAAATGTCTTGTGATTTAAAATACACTTAATTTATTAGGTCCAATACTTTATTAGAAGAAAAAGGGGGTGACATATAAGTCACTGAAGTCTTCAGAGTCGATTGTAAATGCTGCATTTTCGTCTTCGTCTCAAACATTGAAAACTGAATTACATTTTTGTTCTGAAACGGTAACAGTTTTCACTTTGGTTTTTTGCTTATATCTCGAAAACAATTACTCCTATCAGTTTTTATTTTTTTTTTTAAATAAAGCTGATAAAATTTCCTACAAAATAGTTATTTGCATTTTTCTTGTAGGACCAACCATCAGCGAGTTATAAAGTTGGATATAAATATTATTTAACAAAAACTTGCTTAAAAATTAAATGTTTGAAATACTGAAATTAAACTAAATTAATTGTGTCTAACACTTTAGTAGAGAAAAAAGAAAAAGACATAAAAGTTACCAAAGTCTTCAGAATCGTTTTTAGTCGTCATATTAATAACAATAACATTAATAATAATAATACTAATAATAATACTATTATTATTAATAATAATACGAAGACGAAAATGCAGCATTTACAATCGATTCTGATGACTTCAGTGACTTATATGTCACCCCCTTTTTCTTCTAATAAAGTATTGGACCTAATAAATTAAGTGTATTTTAAATCACAAGACATTTTCTGTTAAAGCACTTTTTTTAAATATTAATTATTTTCAAACTTATATCTCGCTTATGGTTAGTCCTACATGAAAAATGCAAATAACTGTTTTGTAGGAAATTTTATCAGCTTGAATTTTAGTAAAAAGATAAAAATTGATAGGAGTAACTGTTTTCGAGATATAAGCAAGAAACCAAAACACTGTTACCTTAATTAAGCGTTTGCATATAAGCAAATTTAGTACTATTAGTATTATTATTATTAATGTTATTGTTATTAATATGACAACTAAAGACAACTCTGAAACCTTTAGTGACTTTTATGTCTTTTCCTTTTTCCTCTACTAAAGTGTTAGACACAGTTAAATTAGTTTAATTTCAGTTTTTCAAACATTTTATTTTAAAGCAAATTTTTGTTATATATTATTTATATCCAACTCTATAACTCGCTTATGGTTGGTCCTACAAGAAAAATGCAAATAATTATTTTGTAGAATATTTTATCAGCTTTAATTTTGAAAGAAAGACAAAAATTCATAGGAGTAACTGTTTTCGAGATATAAGCAAGAAACCAAAAAACTGTTACCTTAATAAAGCGCTTGCATATAAGCAGATTTAGTACTGTTAGTATTATTATTATTAATGTTATTGTTATTAATATGACGACTAAAAACGATTCTGAAGACTTTGGTGACTTTTATGTCTTTTTCTTTTTTCTCTACTAAAGTGTTAGACACAATTAATTTAGTTTAATTTCAGTATTTCAAACATTTTATTTTTAAGCAAGTTTTTGTTAAATATTATTTATATCCAACTTTATAACTCGCTTATGGTTGGTCCTACAAGAAAAATGCAAATAACTATTTTGTAGGAAATATTATCAGCTTTAATTTTGAAAGAAAGATAAAAATTGATAGGAGTAACTGTTTTCGAGATATAAGCAAAAAACCAAAGTAAAAACTGTTACCGTTTCAGAACAAAAATGTAATTTAGTTTTCAATGTTTGAGACGAAGACGAAAATGCAGCATTTAAAATCGACTCTGAAGACTTCAGTGACTTATATGTCACCACCTTTTTTTTCTAATAAAGTATTGGACCTAATAAATTAAGTGTATTTTAAATCACAAGACATTTTCTGTTAAAGCACTTCTTTTTTAAATATTAATTATTTTCAATCTTATATCTCGCTTATGGTTAGTCCTACATAAAAAATGCAAATACCTATTTTGTAGGAAATTTTATCAGCTTGAATTTTAGTAAAAAAATAAAAATTGATAGGAGTAACTGTTTTCGAGATATGAGCAAGAAACCAAAACACTGTTACCTTAATTAAGCGTTTGCATATAAGCAAATTTAGTTCTATTAGTATTATTATTATTAATGTTATTGTTATTAATATGACGATTAAAGACAACTTTGAAACCTTTAGTAACTTTTATGTCGTCTTCTTTTTCCTCTACTAAAGTGTTAGACACAATTAAGTTAGTTTAATTTCAGTTTTTCAAACATTTTATTTTAAAGCAAATTTTTGTTAAATATTATTTATATCCAACTCTATAACTCGCTTATGGTTGGTCCTACAAGAAAAATGCAAATAACTATTTTGTAGGAAATTTTATCAGCTTTAATTTTGAGAAAAAGATAAAAATTGATAGGAGTAACTGTTTTCGAGATATAAGCAAAAAACCAATAAGAAAACTGTGACTGTTACTGAACAAAAATGTAATTCGGTTTTCAATGTTTGAGACGAAGACGAAACTGCAGCATTTAAAAACGACTCTGAAGACTTCAGTGACTTTTATGTCACTTCCTTTTTCTTCTAATAAAGTATTGGACCCAATAAATTAAGTGTATTTTAAATCACAAGACATTTTCTGTTAAAGCACTTCTTTTTTAAATATTAATTATTTTCAATCTTATATCTCGCTTATGGTTAGTCCTACATAAAAAATGCAAATAACTATTTTGTAGGAAATTTTATCAGCTTGAATTTTAGTAAAAAGATAAAAATTGATAGGAGTAACTGTTTTCGAGATATAAGCAAGAAACCAAAACACTGTTACCTTAATTAAGCGTTTGCATATAAGCAAATTTAGTACTATTAGTATTATTATTATTAATGTTATTGTTATTAATATGACAACTAAAGACAACTCTGAAACCTTTAGTGACTTTTATGTCTTTTCCATTTTTCTCTACTAAAGTGTTAGACACAGTTAAATTAGTTTAATTTCAGTTTTTCAAACATTTTATTTTAAAGCAAATTTTTGTTAAATATTATTTATATCCAACTCTATAACTCGCTTATGGTTGGTCCTACAAGAAAAATGCAAATAACTATTTTGTAGAATATTTTATCAGCTTTAATTTTGAAAGAAAGACAAAAATTCATAGGAGTAACTGTTTTCGAGATATAAGCAAGAAACCAAAAAACTGTTACCTTAATAAAGCGCTTGCATATAAGCAGATTTAGTACTATTAGTATTATTATTATTAATGTTATTGTTATTAATATGACGACTAAAAACGATTCTGAAGACTTTGGTGACTTTTATGTCTTTTTCTTTTTTCTCTACTAAAGTGTTAGACACAATTAATTTAGTTTAATTTCAGTATTTCAAACATTTTGTTTTTAAGCAAGTTTTTGTTAAATATTATTTATATCCAACTTTATAACTCGCTTATGGTTGGTCCTACAAGATAAATGCAAATAACTATTTTGTAGGAAATGTTATCAGCTTTAATTTTGAAAGAAAGATAAAAATTGATAGGAGTAACTGTTTTCGAGATATGAGCAAGAAACCAAAACACTGTTACCTTAATTAAGCGTTTGCATATAAGCAAATTTAGTACTATTAGTATTATTATTATTAATGTTATTGTTATTAATATGACGATTAAAGACAACTTTGAAACCTTTAGTGACTTTTATGTCTTCTTCTTTTTCTTCTACTAAAGTGTTAGACACAATTAAATTAGTTTAATTTCAGTTTTTCAAACATTTTATTTTAAAGCAAATTTTTGTTAAATATTATTTATATCCAACTCTATAACTCGCTTATGGTTGGTCCTACAAGAAAAATGCAAATAACTATTTTGTAGGAAATTTTATCAGCTTTAATTTTGACAGAAAAATAAAAATTGATAGGAGTAACTGTTTTCGAGATATAAGCAAAAAACCAATAAGAAAACTGTGACTGTTACTGAACAAAAATGTAATTCAGTTTTCAATGTTTGAGACGAAGACGAAACTGCAGCATTTAAAAACGACTCTGAAGACTTCAGTGACTCTTATGTCACTTCCTTTTTCTTCTAATAAAGTATTGGACCCAATAAATTAAGTGTATTTTAAATCACAAGACATTTTCTGTTAAAGCACTTTTTTTTTAAATATTAATTATTTTCAATCATATATCTCGCTTATGGTTAGTCCTACATGAAAAATGCAAATAACTATTTTATAGGAAATTTTATCAGCTTGAATTTTAGTAAAAAGATAAAAATTGATAGGAGTAACTGTTTTCGAGATATAAGCAAGAAACCAAAACACTGTTACCTTAATTAAGCGTTTGCATATAAGCAAATTAAGTACTATTAGTATTATTATTATTAATGTTATTGTTATTAATATGACAACTAAAGACAACTCTGAAACCTTTAGTGACTTTTATGTCTTTTCCTTTTTCCTCTACTAAAGTGTTAGACACAATTAAATTAGTTTAATTTCAGTTTTTCAAACATTTTATTTTAAAGCAAATTTTTGTTAAAAATTATTTATATCCAACTCTATAACTCGCTTATGGTTGGTCCTACAAGAAAAATGCAAATAACTACTTTGTAGGAAATTTTATCAGCTTTAATTTTGAAAAAAAGACAAAAATTCATAGGAGTAACTGTTTTCGAGATATAAGCAAGAAACCAAAAAACTGTTACCTTAATAAAGCGCTTGCATATAAGCAGATTTAGTACTATTAGTATTATTATTATTAATGTTATTGTTATTAATATGACGACTAAAAACGATTCTGAAGACTTTGGTGACTTTTATGTCTTTTTCTTTTTTCTCTACTAAAGTGTTAGACACAATTAATTTAGTTTAATTTCAGTATTTCAAACATTTTATTTTTAAGCAAGTTTTTGTTAAATATTATTTATATCCAACTTTATAACTCGCTTATGGTTGGCCCACAAGAAAAATGCAAATAACTATTTTGTAGGAAATGTTATCAGCTTTAATTTTGAAAGAAAGATAAAAATTGATAGGAGTAACTGTTTTCGAGATATAAGCAAAAAACCAATGTAAAAACTGTTACCGTTTCAGAACAAAAATGTAATTCAGTTTTCAATGTTTGAGACGAAGACGAAAATGCAGCATTTAAAATCGACTCAGAAGACTTCAGTGACTTATATGTCACCCCCTTTATTTCTAATAAAGTATTGGACCTAATAAATTAAGTGTATTTTAAATCACAAGACATTTTCTGTTAAAGCACTTCTTTTTTAAATATTAATTATTTTCAATCTTATATCTCGCTTATGGTTAGTCCTACATAAAAAATGCAAATAATTATTTTGTAGGAAATTTTCTCAGCTTGAATTTTAGTAAAAAGATAAAAGTTGATAGGAGTAACTGTTTTCGAGATATGAGCAAGAAACCAAAACACTGTTACCTTAATTAAGCTTTTGCATATAAGCAAATTTAGTACTATTAGTATTATTATCAATATAAGCAAGAAACCAAAAAACTGTTACCTTAATAAAGCGCTTGCATATAAGCAGATTTAGTACTATTAGTATTATTATTTTTAATGTTATTGTTATTAATATGACGACTAAAAACGATTATGAAAACTTTGGTGACTTTTATGTCTTTTTCTTTTTTCTCTACTAAAGTGTTAGACACAATTAATTTAGTTTAATTTCAGTATTTCAAACATTTTATTTTTAAGCAAGTTTTTGTTAAATATTATTTATATCCAACTTTATAACTCGCTTATGGTTGGTCCTACAAGAAAAATGCAAATAACTATTTTGTAGGAAATGTTATCAGCTTTAATTTTGAAAGAGAGATAAAAATTGATATATATATAAGCAAAAAACCAATGTAAAAACTGTTACCGTTTCAGAACAAAAATGTAATTAAGTTTTCAATGTTTGAGACGAAGACGAAAATGCAGCATTTAAAATCGACTCTGAAGACTTCAGTGACTTATATGTCACCCCCTTTTTTTCTAATAAAGTATTGGACCTAATAAATTAAGTGTATTTTAAATCACAAGACATTTTCTGTTAAAGCACTTCTTTTTTAAATATTAATTATTTTCAATCTTATATCTCGCTTATGGTTAGTCCTACATTAAAAATGCAAATAATTATTTTGTAGGAAATTTTATCATCTTGAATTTTAGTAAAAAGATAAAAGTTGATAGGAGTAACTGTTTTCGAGATATGAGCAAGAAACCAAAACACTGTTACCTTGATTAAGCGTTTGCATATTAGCAAATTTAGTACTATTACTATTATTATTATTAATGTTATTGTTATTAATATGACGATTAAAGACAACTTTGAAACCTTTAGTGACTTTTATGTCTTCTTCTTTTTCCTCTACTAAAGTGTTAGACACAATTAAATTAGTTTAATTTCAGTTTTTCAAACATTTTATTTTAAAGCAAATTTTTGTTAAATATTATTTATATCCAACTCTATAACTCGCTTATGGTTGGTCGTACAAGAAAAATGCAAATAACTATTTTGTAGGAAATTTTATCAGCTTTAATATTGAAAGAAAGATAAAAATTGATAGGAGTAACTGTTTTCGAGATATAAGCAAAAAACCAATAAGAAAACTGTGACTGTTACTGAACAAAAATGTAATTCGGTTTTCAATGTTTGAGACGAAGACGAAACTGCAGCATTTAAAAACGACTCTGAAGACTTCAGTGACTTTTATGTCACTTCCTTTTTCTAAAAAAAAAGTATTGGACCCAATAAATTAAGTGTATTTTAAATCACATAACATTTTCTGTTAAAGCACTTTTTTTTTAAATATTAATTATTTTCAATCATATATCTCGCTTATGGTTAGTCCTACATGAAAAATGCAAATAACTATTTTGTAGGAAATTTTATCAGCTTAAATTTTAGTAAAAAGATAAAAATTGATAGGAGTAACTGTTTTCGAGATATAAGCAAGAAACCAAAACACTGTTACCTTAATTAAGCGTTTGCATATAAGCAAATTTAGTACTATTAGTATTATTATTATTAATGTTATTGTTATTAATATGACAACTAAAGACAACTCTGAAACCTTTAGTGACTTTTATGTCTTTTCCTTTTTCCTCTACTAAAGTGTTAGACACAATTAAATTAGTTTAATTTCAGTTTTTCAAACATTTTATTTTAAAGCAAATTTTTGTTAAATATTATTTATATCCAACTCTATAACTCGTTTATGGTTGGTCCTACAAGAAAAATGCAAATAACTATTTTGTAGGAAATTTTATCAGCTTTAATTTTGAAAAAAAGACAAAAATTTATAGGAGTAACTGTTTTCGAGATATAAGCAAGAAACCAAAAAACTGTTACCTTAATAAAGCGCTTGCATATAAGCAGATTTAGTACTATTAGTATTATTATTATTAATGTTATTGTTATTAATATGACGACTAAAAACGATTCTGAAGACTTTGGTGACTTTTATGTCTTTTTCTTTTTTCTCTACTAAAGTGTTAGACACAATTAATTTAGTTTAATTTCAGTATTTCAAACATTTTATTTTTAAGCAAGTTTTTGTTAAATATTATTTATATCCAACTTTATAACTCGCTTATGGTTGGTCCTACAAGAAAAATGCAAATAACTATTTTGTAGGAAATGTTATCAGCTTTAATTTTGAAAGAAAAATAAAAATTGATAGGAGTAACTGTTTTCGAGATATAAGCAAAAAACCAAAGTAAAAACTGTTACCGTTTCAGAACAAAAATATAATTCAGTTTTCAATGTTTGAGACGAAGACGAAAATGCAGCATTTAAAATCGACTCTGAAAACTTCAGTGACTTATATGTCACCCCCTTTTTTTCTAATAAAGTATTGGACCTAATAAATTAAGTGTATTTTAAATCACAAGACATTTTCTGTTAAAGCACTTCTTTTTTAAATATTAATTATTTTCAATCTTATATCTCGCTTATGGTTAGTCCTACATAAAAAATGCAAATAATTATCTTGTAGGAAATTTTATCAGCTTGAATTTTAGTAAAAAGGTAAAAATTGATAGGAGTAACTGTTTTCGAGATATGAGCAAGAAACCAAAACACTGTTACCTTAATTAAGCGTTTGCATATAAGCAAATTTAGTACTATTAGTATTATTATTATTAATGTTATTGTTATTAATATGACGATTAAAGACAACTTTGAAACCTTTAGTGACTTTTATGTCTTCTTCTTTTTCCTCTACTAAAGTGTTAGACACAATTAAATTAGTTTAATTTCAGTTTTTCAAACATTTTATTTTAAAGCAAATTTTTGTTAAATATTATTTATATCCAACTCTATAACTCGCTTATGGTTGGTCCTACAAGAAAAATGCAAATAACTATTTGGAGGAAATTTTATCAGCTTTAATTTTGAAAAAAAGATAAAAATTGATAGGGGTAACTGTTTTCGAGATATAAGCAAGAAACCAAAAAACTGTTACCTTAATAAAGCGCTTGCATATAAGCAGATTTAGTACTATTAGTATTATTATTATTAATGTTATTGTTATTAATATGACGACTAAAAACGATTCTGAAGACTTTGGTGACTTTTATGTCTTTTTCTTTTTTCTCTACTAAAGTGTTAGACTCAATTAATTTAGTTTAATTTCGGTTTTTCAAACATTTTATTTAAAGCAAATTTTTGTTAAATATTATTTATATCCAACTCTATAACTCGCTTACGGTTGGTACTACAAGAAAAATGCAAACAACTATTTTGTAGGAAGCTTTATCAGCTTTAATTTTAAAAGAAAGATAAAAATTGATAGGAGTAACTGTTTTCGAGATATAAGCAAAAAACCAATAAGAAAACTGTAACAGTTACTGAACAAAAATGTAATTCAGTTTTCAATGTTTGAGACGAAGACGAAAATGCAGCATTTACAAACGACTCTAAAGACTTCAGTGACCTTTCTGTCACCTCTTTTTTCTTCTAATAAAGTATTGGACCCAATAAATTAAGTGTATTTTAAATCACAAGACATTTTCTGTTGAAGCACTTTTTTTTAAATTTTAATTATTTTCAAACTTATATCTCGCTTATGGTTAGTCCTACATTAAAAATGCAATTAACTATTTTGTTGAAAATTTTATCAGCTTTAATTTTAGTAAAAAGATAAAAATTGATAGGAGTAACTGTTTTCGAGATATAAGCAAGAAACCAAAACACTGTTACCTTAATTAAGCGTTTGCATATAAGCAAATTTAGTACTATTAGTATTATTATTAATGTTATTGTTATTAATATTACGATTAAAGACAACTTTGAAACCTTTAGTGACTTTTATGTCTTCTTCTTTTTCCTCTACTAAAGTGTTAGACCCAATTAAATTAGTTTAATTTCAGTTTTTCAAACATTTTATTTTAAAGCAAATTTTTGTTAAATATTATTTACATCCAACTCTATAACTCGCTTATGGTTGGTCCTACAAGAAAAATGCAAATAACTATTTTGTAGGAAATTTTATCAGCTTTAATTTTGAAAAAAAGATAAAAATTGATAGGAGTAACTGTTTTCGAGATATAAGCAAAAAACCAATAAGAAAACTGTGACTGTTACTGAACAAAAATGTAATTCGGTTTTCAATGTTTGAGACGAAGACGAAACTGCAGCATTTAAAAACGACTCTGAAGACTTCAGTGACTTTTATGTCACTTCCTTTTTCTTCTAATAAAGTATTGGACCCAATAAATTAAGTGTATTTTAAATCACAAGACATTTTCTGTTAAAGCACTTTTTTTTTAAATATTAATTATTTTCAATCATATATCTCGCTTATGGTTAGTCCTACATGAAAAATGCAAATAACTATTTTGTAGGAAATTTTATCAGCTTGAATTTTAGTAAAAAGATAAAAATTGATAGGAGTAACTGTTTTCGAGATATAAGCAAGAAACCAAAACACTGTTACCTTAATTAAGCGTTTGCATATAAGCAAATTTAGTACTATTAGTATTATTATTATTAATGTTATTGTTATTAATATGACGATTAAAGACAACTTTGAAACCTTTAGTGACTTTTATGTCTTCTTCTTTTTTCTCTACTAAAGTGTTAGACACAGTTAAATTAGTTTAATTTCAGTTTTTCAAACATTTTATTTTAAAGCAAATTTTTGTTAAATATTATTTATATCCAACTCTATAACTCGCTTATGGTTGGTCCTACAAGAAAAATGCAAACAACTATTTTGTAGAATATTTTATCAGCTTTAATTTTGAAAGAAAGACAAAAATTCATAGGAGTAACTGTTTTCGAGATATAAGCAAGAAACCAAAAAACTGTTACCTTAATAAAGCGCTTGCATATAAGCAGATTTAGTACTATTAGTATTATTATTATTAATGTTATTGTTATTAATATGACGACTAAAAACGATTCTGAAGACTTTGGTGACTTTTATGTCTTTTTCTTTTTTCTCTACTAAAGTGTTAGACACAATTAATTTAGTTTAATTTCAGTATTTCAAACATTTTATTTTTAAGCAAGTTTTTGTTAAATATGATTTATATCCAACTTTATAACTCGCTTATGGTTGGTCCTACAAGAAAAATGCAAATAACTATTTTGTTGGAAATGTTATCAGCTTTAATTTTGAAAGAAAGATAAAAATTGATAGGAGTAACTGTTTTCGAGATATAAGCAAAAAACCAAAGTAAAAACTGTTACCGTTTCAGAACAAAAATGTAATTCAGTTTTCAATGTTTGAGACGAAGACGAAAATGCAACATTTAAAATCGACTCTGAAGACTTCAGTGACTTATATGTCACCCCCTTTTTTTTTAATAAAGTATTGGACCTAATAAATTAAGTGTATTTTAAATCACAAGACATTTTCTGTTAAAGCACTTCTTTTTTAAATATTAATTATTTTCAATCTTATATCTCGCTTATGGTTAGTCCTACACAAAAAATGCAAATAACTATTTTGTAGGAAATTTTATCAGCTTGAATTTTAGTAAAAAGATAAAAATTGATAGGAGTAACTGTTTTTGAGATATGAGCAAGAAACCAAAACACTGTTACCTTAATTAAGCGTTTGCATATAAGCAAATTTAGTACTATTAGTATTATTATTATTAATGTTATTGTTATTAATATGACGATTAAAGACAACTTTGAAACCTTTAGTGACTTTTATGTCTTCTTCTTTTTCCTCTACTAAAGTGTTAGACACAATTAAATTAGTTTAATTTCAGTTTTTCAAACATTTTATTTTAAAGCAAATTTTTGTTAAATATTATTTATATCCAACTCTATAACTCGTTTATGGTTGGTCCTACAAGAAAAATGCAAATAACTATTTTGTAGGAAATTTTATCAGCTTTAATTTTGAAAGAAAGATAAAAATTGATAGGAGTAACTGTTTTCGAGATATAAGCAAAAAACCAATAAGAAAACTGTGACTGTTACTGAACAAAAATGTAATTCGGTTTTCAATGTTTGAGACGAAGACGAAACTGCAGCATTTAAAAACGACTCTGAAGACTTCAGTGACTTTTATGTCACTTCCTTTTTCTTCTAATAAAGTATTGGACCCAATAAATTAAGTGTATTTTAAATCACAAGACATTTTCTGTTAAAGCACTTTTTTTTTAAATATTAATTATTTTTAATCATATATCTCGCTTATGGTTAGTCCTACATGAAAAATGCAAATAACTATTTTGTAGGAAATTTTATCAGCTTAAATTTTAGTAAAAAGATAAAAATTGATAGGAGTAACTGTTTTCGAGATATAAGCAAGAAACCAAAACACTGTTACCTTAATTAAGCGTTTGCATATAAGCAAATTTAGTACTATTATTATTATTATTATTAATGTTATTGTTATTAATATGACAACTAAAGACAACTCTGAAACCTTTTGTGACTTTTATGTCTTTTCCTTTTTTCTCTACTAAAGTGTTAGACACAGTTAAATTAGTTTAATTTCAGTTTTTCAAACATTTTATTTTAAAGCAAATTTTTGTTAAATATTATTTATATCCAACTCTATAACTCGCTTATGGTTGGTCCTACAAGAAAAATGCAAATAACTATTTTGTAGAATATTTTATCAGCTTTAATTTTGAAAGAAAGACAAAAATTCATAGGAGTAACTGTTTTCGAGATATAAGCAAGAAACCGAAAAACTGTTACCTTAATAAAGCGCTTGCATATAAGCAGATTTAGTACTATTAGTATTATTATTATTAATGTTATTGTTATTAATATGACGACTAAAAACGATTCTGAAGACTTTGGTGACTTTTATGTCTTTTTCTTTTTTCTCTACTAAAGTGTTAGACACAATTAATTTAGTTTAATTTCAGTATTTCAAACATTTTATTTTTAAGCAAGTTTTGGTTAAATATTATTTATATCCAACTTTATAACTCGCTTATGGTTGGTCCTACAAGAAAAATGCAAATAACTATTTTGTAGGAAATGTTATCAGCTTTAATTTTGAAAGAGAGATAAAAATTGATAGGAGTAACTGTTTTCGAGATATAAGCAAAAAACCAAAGTAAAAACTGTTACCGTTTCAGAACAAAAATGTAAATCAGTTTTCAATGTTTGAGACGAAGACGAAAATGCAGCATTTAAAATCGACTCTGAAGACTTCAGTGACTTATATGTCACCCCCTTTTTTTTTTTAATAAAGTATTGGACCTAATAAATTAAGTGTATTTTAAATCACAAGACATTTTCTGTTAAAGCACTTCTTCTTTAAATATTAATTATTTTCAATCTTATATCTCGCTTATGGTTAGTCCTACATAAAAAATGCAAATAACTATTTTGTAGGAAATTTTATCAGCTTGAATTTTAGTGAAAAGATAAAAATTGATAGGAGTAACTGTTTTCGAGATATGAGCAAGAAACCAAAACACTGTTACCTTAATTAAGCGTTTGCATATAAACAAATTTAGTACTATTAGTTTTATTATTATTAATGTTATTGTTATTAATATGACGATTAAAGACAACTTTGAAACCTTTAGTGACTTTTATGTCTTCTTCTTTTTCCTCTACTAAAGTGTTAGACACAATTAAATTAGTTTAATTTCAGTTTTTCAAACATTTTATTTTAAAGCAAATTTTTGTTAAATATTATTTATATCCAACTCTATAACTCGCTTATGGTTGGTCCTACAAGAAAAATGCAAATAACTATTTTGTAGGAAATTTTATCAGCTTTAATTTTGACAGAAAGATAAAAATTGATAGGAGTAACTGTTTTCGAGATATAAGCAAAAAACCAATAAGAAAACTGTGACTGTTACTGAACAAAAATGTAATTCAGTTTTCAATGTTTGAGACGAAGACGAAACTGCAGCATTTAAAAACGACTCTGAAGACTTCAGTGACTTTTATGTCACTTCCTTTTTCTTCTAATAAAGTATTGGACCCAATAAATTAAGTGTATTTTAAATCACAAGACATTTTCTGTTAAAGCACTTTTTTTTTAAATATTAATTATTTTCAATCATATATCTCGCTTATGGTTAGTCCTACATGAAAAATGCAAATAACAATTTTGTAGGAAATTTTATCAGCTTGAATTTTAATAAAAAGATAAAAATTGATAGGAGTAACTGTTTTCGAGATATAAGCAAGAAACCAAAACACTGTTACCTTAATTAAGCGTTTGCGTATAAGCAAATTTAGTACTATTAGTATTATTATTATTAATGTTATTGTTATTAATATGACAACTAAAGACAACTCTGAAATCTTTAGTGACTTTTATGTCTTTTTCTTTTTCCTCTACTAAAGTGTTAGACTCAATTAATTTAGTTTAATTTCGGTTTTTCAAACATTTTATTTTAAAGCAAATTTTTGTTAAATATTATTTATATCCAACTCTATAACTCGCTTATGGTTGGTCCTACAAGAAAAATGCAAACAACTATTTTGTAGAATATTTTATCAGCTTTAATTTTGAAAGAAAGACAAAAATTCATAGGAGTAACTGTTTTCGAGATATAAGCAAGAAACCAAAAAACTGTTACCTTAATAAAGCGCTTGCATATAAGCAGATTTAGTACTATTAGTATTATTATTATTAATGTTATTGTTATTAATATGACGACTAAAAACGATTCTGAAGACTTTGGTGACTTTTATGTCTTTTTCTTTTTTCTCTACTAAAGTGTTAGACACAATTAATTTAGTTTAATTTCAGTATTTCAAACATTTTATTTTTAAGCAAGTTTTTGTTAAATATGATTTATATCCAACTTTATAACTCGCTTATGGTTGGTCCTACAAGAAAAATGCAAATAACTATTTTGTAGGAAATGTTATCAGCTTTAATTTTGAAAGAAAGATAAAAATTGATAGGAGTAACTGTTTTCGAGATATAAGCAAAAAACCAAAGTAAAAACTGTTACCGTTTCAGAACAAAAATGTAATTCAGTTTTCAATGTTTGAGACGAAGACGAAAATGCAACATTTAAAATCGACTCTGAAGACTTCAGTGACTTATATGTCACCCCCTTTTTTTTAATAAAGTATTGGACCTAATAAATTAAGTGTATTTTAAATCACAAGACATTTTCTGTTAAAGCACTTCTTTTTTAAATATTAATTATTTTCAATCTTATATCTCGCTTATGGTTAGTCCTACACAAAAAATGCAAATAACTATTTTGTAGGAAATTTTATCAGCTTGAATTTTAGTAAAAAGATAAAAATTGATAGGAGTAACTGTTTTTGAGATATGAGCAAGAAACCAAAACACTGTTACCTTAATTAAGCGTTTGCATATAAGCAAATTTAGTACTATTAGTATTATTATTATTAATGTTATTGTTATTAATATGACGATTAAAGACAACTTTGAAACCTTTAGTGACTTTTATGTCTTCTTCTTTTTCCTCTACTAAAGTGTTAGACACAATTAAATTAGTTTAATTTCAGTTTTTCAAACATTTTATTTTAAAGCAAATTTTTGTTAAATATTATTTATATCCAACTCTATAACTCGCTTATGGTTGGTCCTACAAGAAAAATGCAAATAACTATTTTGTAGGAAATTTTATCAGCTTTAATTTTGAAAGAAAGATAAAAATTGATAGGAGTAACTGTTTTCGAGATATAAGCAAAAAACCAATAAGAAAACTGTGACTGTTACTGAACAAAAATGTAATTCGGTTTTCAATGTTTGAGACGAAGACGAAACTGCAGCATTTAAAAACGACTCTGAAGACTTCAGTGACTTTTATGTCACTTCCTTTTTCTTCTAATAAAGTATTGGACCCAATAAATTAAGTGTATTTTAAATCACAAGACATTTTCTGTTAAAGCACTTTTTTTTTAAATATTAATTATTTTTAATCATATATCTCGCTTATGGTTAGTCCTACATGAAAAATGCAAATAACTATTTTGTAGGAAATTTTATCAGCTTAAATTTTAGTAAAAAGATAAAAATTGATAGGAGTAACTGTTTTCGAGATATAAGCAAGAAACCAAAACACTGTTACCTTAATTAAGCGTTTGCATATAAGCAAATTTAGTACTATTAGTATTATTATTATTAATGTTATTGTTATTAATATGACAACTAAAGACAACTCTGAAACCTTTTGTGACTTTTATGTCTTTTCCTTTTTTCTCTACTAAAGTGTTAGACACAGTTAAATTAGTTTAATTTCAGTTTTTCAAACATTTTATTTTAAAGCAAATTTTTGTTAAATATTATTTATATCCAACTCTATAACTCGCTTATGGTTGGTCCTACAAGAAAAATGCAAATAACTATTTTGTAGAATATTCTATCAGCTTTAATTTTGAAAGAAAGACAAAAATTCATAGGAGTAACTGTTTTCGAGATATAAGCAAGAAACCGAAAAACTGTTACCTTAATAAAGCGCTTGCATATAAGCAGATTTAGTACTATTAGTATTATTATTATTAATGTTATTGTTATTAATATGACGACTAAAAACGATTCTGAAGACTTTGGTGACTTTTATGTCTTTTTCTTTTTTCTCTACTAAAGTGTTAGACACAATTAATTTAGTTTAATTTCAGTATTTCAAACATTTTATTTTTAAGCAAGTTTTTGTTAAATATTATTTATATCCAACTTTATAACTCGCTTATGGTTGGTCCTACAAGAAAAATGCAAATAACTATTTTGTAGGAAATGTTATCAGCTTTAATTTTGAAAGAGAGATAAAAATTGATAGGAGTAACTGTTTTCGAGATATAAGCAAAAAACCAAAGTAAAAACTGTTACCGTTTCAGAACAAAAATGTAAATCAGTTTTCAATGTTTGAGACGAAGACGAAAATGCAGCATTTAAAATCGACTCTGAAGACTTCAGTGACTTATATGTCACCCCCTTTTTTTTTTTAATAAAGTATTGGACCTAATAAATTAAGTGTATTTTAAATCACAAGACATTTTCTGTTAAAGCACTTCTTCTTTAAATATTAATTATTTTCAATCTTATATCTCGCTTATGGTTAGTCCTACATAAAAAATGCAAATAACTATTTTGTAGGAAATTTTATCAGCTTGAATTTTAGTGAAAAGATAAAAATTGATAGGAGTAACTGTTTTCGAGATATGAGCAAGAAACCAAAACACTGTTACCTTAATTAAGCGTTTGCATATAAACAAATTTAGTACTATTAGTATTATTATTATTAATGTTATTGTTATTAATATGACGATTAAAGACAACTTTGAAACCTTTAGTGACTTTTATGTCTTCTTCTTTTTCCTCTACTAAAGTGTTAGACACAATTAAATTAGTTTAATTTCAGTTTTTCAAACATTTTATTTTAAAGCAAATTTTTGTTAAATATTATTTATATCCAACTCTATAACTCGCTTATGGTTGGTCCTACAAGAATAATGCAAATAACTATTTTGTAGGAAATTTTATCAGCTTTAATTTTGACAGAAAGATAAAAATTGATAGGAGTAACTGTTTTCGAGATATAAGCAAAAAACCAATAAGAAAACTGTGACTGTTACTGAACAAAAATGTAATTCAGTTTTCAATGTTTGAGACGAAGACGAAACTGCAGCATTTAAAAACGACTCTGAAGACTTCAGTGACTTTTATGTCACTTCCTTTTTCTTCTAATAAAGTATTGGACCCAATAAATTAAGTGTATTTTAAATCACAAGACATTTTCTGTTAAAGCACTTTTTTTTTAAATATTAATTATTTTCAATCATATATCTCGCTTATGGTTAGTCCTACATGAAAAATGCAAATAACTATTTTGTAGGAAATTTTATCAGCTTGAATTTTAATAAAAAGATAAAAATTGATAGGAGTAACTGTTTTCGAGATATAAGCAAGAAACCAAAACACTGTTACCTTAATTAAGCGTTTGCGTATAAGCAAATTTAGTACTATTAGTATTATTATTATTAATGTTATTGTTATTAATATGACAACTAAAGACAACTCTGAAATTTTTAGTGACTTTTATGTCTTTTTCTTTTTCCTCTACTAAAGTGTTAGACTCAATTAATTTAGTTTAATTTCGGTTTTTCAAACATTTTATTTTAAAGCAAATTTTTGTTAAATATTATTTATATCCAACTCTATAACTCGCTTATGGTTGGTCCTACAAAAAAATGCAAATAACTATTTTGTAGGAAATTTTATCACCTTTAATTTTGGTGAAAAAGTAAAAATTGATAGGAGTAACTGTTTTCGAGATATAGGCAAAAAACAAAAAAACTGTTACCTTAATTAAGCGCTTGCATATAAGCAAATTTAGTACTACTAGTATTGTTATTATAAATGTTATTGTTATTAATATGACGACTAAAGACAACTTTAAGACTTTAGTGACTTTTATGTCTCCTCCTTTTTCCTCTACTAAAGTGTTAGACACAATTAATTTAGTTTAATTTCGGTTTTTCAAACATTTTATTTTAAAGCAAATTTTTGTTAAATATTAAAAACTATAAAATGGCTTAGATTGCCTAAAAACACAGATCACACATGATCTTTTGCATAAAAATGAGAAAACGCTCATGTAACACACAAAATAAGCTCCATTTTTCCTTTTTAAAAGTATTATTATTATTATTACTTTTGTTACTATTACTATTATTATTATTATTATTATTATTATTATTATTATTATTATTGTTATTATTATTATTATTATTATTATTATTATTATTATTATTATTATTAAAAACTTATATTAAACAGACAGAAAACGTCGTATTCTGACACACCTTAAAACACAGATCACACATGATCTTTTGCATAGAAATGAGAAAACGCTCATATAACACAAAATAAGCTTCATTTTGGCTTAGAAAACTAAGCTTACTTTTACTACTACTATTATTTTTATTTTTATTATTATTATTATTACTATTATTTTTATTATTATTATTACTATTATTATTATTATTATTATTATTATTATTATTATTATTATTATTTTTATTAATATTATTATTATTAAAGACCGATTATAACTTTTGTATAGTAAATATTTTTATACCAGTTTTAAAATGAGTTATTAATTTTAGACAATTTCTTGCCTAAAAACACAGATCACAGATGATCTCTTGCATAGAAATGAGAAAACGCTCAGATAACACAAAATAAGCATCATTTTTGCTTAGAAAAACTAAGCTTTAATTTAGAAAGAAATTTATTATTATAAGTATTATTATCATTATTATTATTATTATTATTATTATTATTATTATTATTATTATTATTATTATTGTTTCTTTTATTACTATTATTATTATTATTATTATTATTATTATTATTATTATTATTAACTTTTGTATAGTAAATGTTTTTATACCAGTTTTAAAATGAGTTATTAATTTTATTCAATTTCTTGCCTAAAAACACAGATCACAGATGATCTCTTGCATAGAAATGAGAAAACGCTCATATAACACACAAAATAAGCATCATTTTTGCTTAGAAAAACTAAGCTTTAATTTAGAAAGAAATTCATTATTATAAGTATTATTATCATTATTATTATTATTATTATTATTATTATTATTTCTTTTATTACTATTATTATTATTATTATTATTATTATTATTATTATTATTATTATTATTACTATTATTATCATTATTATTACTATTATTATTATTATTATTATTATTATTATTATTATTATTATTATTATTATTATTAACTTTTGTATAGTAAATGTTTTTATACCAGTTTTAAAATGAGTTATTAATTTTAGACAATTTCTTGCCTAAAAATACAGATCACAGATGATTTCTTGCATAGAAATGAGAAAGCGCTCATATAACACACAAAATAAGCTTCATTTTTGCTTAGAAAAACTAAGCTTTAATTTAGAAAGAAATTTATTATTATAAGTATTATTATCATTATTATTATTATTATTATTATTATTAATATTATTATTATTATTATTATTATTATTATTAACTTTTGTATAGTAAATGTTTTTATACCAGTTTTAAAATGAGTTATTAATTTTATTCAATTTCTTGCCTAAAAACACAGATCACAGATGATCTCTTGCATAGAAATGAGAAAACGTTCATATAACACACAAAATAAGCATCATTTTTGCTTAGAAAAACTAAGCTTTAATTTAGAAAGAAATTCATTATTATAAGTATTATTATCATTATTATTATTATTATTATTATTATTATTACTATTATTATTATTATTATTATTACTATTATTATTATTATTATTATTATTATTATTATTATTATTATTATTATTATTATTATTATTATTATTATTATTATTATTATTATTATTATTATTATTATTATTATTATTATTAACTTTTGTATAGTGAATGTTTTTATACCAGTTTTAAAATGAGTTATTAATTTTAGACAATTTCTTGCCTAAAAATACAGATCACAGATGATTTCTTGCATAGAAATGAGAAAGCGCTCATATAACACACAAAATAAGCTTCATTTTTGCTTAGAAAACTAAGCTTACTTTTATTTCTATAATTATTTTTATTATTATTATTATTATTATTATTATTATTATTATTATTATTATTATTATTATTATTATTATTATTATTATTATTATTATTATTATTATTATTATTATTATTATTGTTATTATTATTATTATTATTATTGTTATTATTATTATTATTATTAAAAACTTATATTAAACAGACAGAAAACGTCGTATTCTGACACAAAAAAACGAATTACGTTATAGACTTGACGAGAACGGCGTATCTCGGACTCTTATAGGACTCTTATAGGGTCAAAAATTATCAGTTTGGATTAAAACAAATTATTTTTGTTGACTCTCAGTCTGAATTGTTCATCAGTTCAAACAAAAACGGCTTACTTTAGACGATCTTTTGCTTTGAACAAGAAAACTTACATCGAACAGACTAAAAACGTATTAATCTGGCATAAAAGAGCAATTTATGTATCACTTTGGATAAAGGCAGCTAATCCTATTCGTTTCATTGCTTAAAATAGACAAAATTGTTAATAAATCTAACAAAAACGCTGTATTCTAGCACAAAATACTAATTACATTATAGTTTCGACGAGAATAGCTTATTTGGAATGATTCTATGCTTCCAAACGAGTAAATTTTTAATAAACAGATGCCAAACATCATGTTTTGTCCTATAAAGACATTTTATATTGCAGTTTGTATTAAAACAAAATATTTTCGTTGATTCTTTGTTAGAAGCAGCAAACCTAACATTAAAGAATCTGAAAACTTTGTATTCGGACACAAACCACCGAATTTTGTTTCAGTTTAGACAAAAACGGTTGATTTTCGACAATATTTTGCTTTGAACAAGAAAGCTTATATCAAACTGACTAAAAACGTCTTATTTTAGCACAAAACAAAAGATTTGCGTTATAGTCTTAAAGCTGATTCATGCCACAGTTTGGATAAAAACCAATTATTTTTGTTAATTCATTGTTACAAACAAGAAACCTTACATCAAAGAAACTGAAAACCCCTTATTTAGGCACAGAAATTCGAATTACGTTTCAGTCTGGACAAAAACTGCTTATTTTAGACGGTCCTTTGTTTTGAACACGAAAACTTACATTAAAAAGATTAAAAACGTCTTATTCTGGCTGAAAACTGCAAATTATATATTACTCTAGATAAAAGCAATTTATCCTGATTACTCCTTTACTTAGAATAGAGTAAACTTGTATAAAACTTAATGAAAACTTTAAATTTCGTCTCAAAGAAATAATTTACGTTATAGTTTTGACCAGCACTGTTTATTTCAAACGAAATTATGATTCGAAACTACTGAACTTTTATGGGGCAGATGCAAAACCACATATTACCATATAAAGCGTTGTTTTAAAGCAAAGTATTACCTTTTGCAACAAGAAATTTCACGTCAAAGAAACTGAAAACATCGTATCCATACATAAATATCTAATTACGTATCAGTTTAGGCAAATACAGCTTATTTTAAACGATTCCTTGCTATAAACAAGAAAAATTTTATCAAGCATATTGAAAACGTCTTATTCTCGAAAATAAGAGCAAATTATGTATCAGTTTTAACAAAAGCGGATTACTCTGTTTGATTCTATGCTTAGAGTAGAGTAAACTACTATAAAACGTAATGAAAACTCTATATTCAAGCTCAAAAGAACAAATTACGTTATAGTTTTGACAAAAAAAATATTTCGGACGATTACATACTTCGAAGTAAGCAAACTTTAATTGAACATGTGCAAAAGCTAATACTTTGCTTTAAAATAATGATTTATGTGGTAATATGGTATTTTGCATCTGTCCTATAAAAGTTTACCCGTTTCGCTCCATTGAATCATTAGAAATAAATTATTTTGACACAACAACGAAAATAATTTTTTTGTTTAAACTGTAACATGTCATTTTTATAAATCGAACTAAGACGTTTGGCATCTGTTTAGTGAAAGTTTTCTCGTTTGGGGGCATAAAATCGTTTGAAATTAACACTACTCTAAGCATAGAATCAAACAGAGTAATCCGCTTTTGTTAAAACTGATACATAATTTGCTCTTATTTTCGAGAATAAGACATTTTCAATATGTTTGATAAAATTTTTCTTGTTTATAGCAAGGAATCGTTTAAAATAAGCTGTATTTGCCTAAACTGATACGTAATTCGATATTTGTGCATGGATACGATGTTTTCAGTTTCTTTGACGTGAAATTTCTTGTTGCAAAAGGTAATACTTTGCTTTAAAACAACGCTTTATATGGTAATATGTGGTTTTGCATCTGCCCCATAAAAGTTCATTAGTTTCGAATCATAATTTCGTTTGAAATAAACAGTGCTGGTCAAAACTATAACGTAAATTATTTCTTTGAGACGAAATTTAAAGTTTTCATTAAGTTTTATACAAGTTTACTCTATTCTAAGTAAAGGAGTAATCAGGATAAATTGCTTTTATCTAGAGTAATATATAATTTGCAGTTTTCAGCCAGAATAAGACGTTTTTAATCTTTTTAATGTAAGTTTTCGTGTTCAAAACAAAGGATCGTCTAAAATAAGCAGTTTTTGTCCAGACTGAAACGTAATTCGAATTTCTGTGCCTAAATAAGGGGTTTTCAGTTTCTTTGATGTAAGGTTTCTTGTTTGTAACAATGAATTAACAAAAATAATTGGTTTTTATCCAAACTGTGGCATGAATCAGCTTTAAGACTATAACGCAAATCTTTTGTTTTGTGCTAAAATAAGACGTTTTTAGTCAGTTTGATATAAGCTTTCTTGTTCAAAGCAAAATATTGTCGAAAATCAACCGTTTTTGTCTAAACTGAAACAAAATTCGGTGGTTTGTGTCCGAATACAAAGTTTTCAGATTCTTTAATGTTAGGTTTGCTGCTTCTAACAAAGAATCAACGAAAATATTTTGTTTTAATACAAACTGCAATATAAAATGTCTTTATAGGACAAAACATGATGTTTGGCATCTGTTTAATAAAAATTTACTCGTTTGGAAGCATAGAATCATTCCAAATAAGCTATTCTCATCGAAACTATAATGTAATTAGTATTTTGTGCTAGAATACAGCGTTTTTGTTAGATTTATTAACAATTTTGTCTATTTTAAGCAATGAAACGAATAGGATTAGCTGCCTTTATTCAAAGTGATACATAAATTGCTCTTTTATGCCAGATTAATACGTTTTTAGTCTGTTCGATGTAAGTTTTCTTGTTCAAAGCAAAAGATCGTCTAAAGTAAGCCGTTTTTGTTTGAACTGATGAACAATTCAGACTGAGAGTCAACAAAAATAATTTGTTTTAATCCAAACTGATAATTTTTGACCCTATAAGAGTCCTATAAGAGTCCGAGATACGCCGTTCTCGTCAAGTCTATAACGTAATTCGTTTTTTTGTGTCAGAATACGACGTTTTCTGTCTGTTTAATATAAGTTTTTAATAATAATAATAATAATAACAATAATAATAATAATAATAATAATAATAATAATAATAATAATAATAATAATAATAATAATAGTAATAATAATAATAATAATAATAATAGTAATAAAAGAAATAATAATAATAATAATAATAATAATAATGATAATAATACTTATAATAATAAATTTCTTTCTAAATTAAAGCTTAGTTTTTCTAAGCAAAAATGATGCTTATTTTGTGTGTTATATGAGCGTTTTCTCATTTCTATGCAAGAGATCATCTGTGATCTGTGTTTTTAGGCAAGAAATTGAATAAAATTAATAACTCATTTTAAAACTGGTTTTTAACATTTACTATACAAAAGTTAATAATAATAATAATAATAATAATAATAATAATAATAATAATAATAATAATAATAGTAATAAAAAAAACAATAATAATAATAATAATAATAATAATAATAATAATAATAATAATACTTATAATAATAAATTTCTTTCTAAATTAAAGCTTAGTTTTTCTAAGCAAAAATGATGCTTATTTTGTGTTATCTGAGCGTTTTCTCATTTCTATGCAAGAGATCATCTGTGATCTGTGTTTTTAGGAAAGAAATTGTCTAAAATTAATAACTCATTTTAAAACTGGTATAAAAACATTTACTATACAAAAGTTATAATCGGTCTTTAATAATAATAATATTAATAATAATAATAATAATAATAATAATAATAATAATAATAATAATAATAATAATAATAATAATAATAAAAATAATAGTAATAATAATAATAATAATAAAAATAAAAATAATAGTAGTAGTAAAAGTAAGCTTAGTTTTCTAAGCCAAAATGAAGCTTATTTTGTGTTATATGAGCGTTTTCTCATTTCTATGCAAAAGATCATGTGTGATCTGTGTTTTAAGTTGTGTCAGAATACGACGTTTTCTGTCTGTTTAATATAAGTTTTTAATAATAATAATAATAATAATAATAATAAAAATAATAATAATAATAATAATAACAATAATAATAATAATAATAATAATAATAATAATAATAGTAATAGTAACAAAAGTAATAATAATAATAATACTTTTAAAAAGGAAAAATGGAGCTTATTTTGTGTGTTACATGAGCGTTTTCTCATTTTTATGCAAAAGATCATGTGTGATCTGTGTTTTTAGGCAATCTAAGCCATTTTATAGTTTTTAATATTTAACAAAAATTTGCTTTAAAATAAAATGTTTGAAAAACCGAAATTAAACTAAATTAATTGTGTCTAACACTTTAGTAGAGGAAAAAGGAGGAGACATAAAAAACTAAAGTCTTAAAGTTGTCTTTAGTCGTCATATTAAAAACAATAACATTTATAATAACAATACTAGTAGTACTAAATTTGCTTATATGCAAGCGCTTAATTAAGGTAACAGTTTTTTTGTTTTTTGCCTATATCTCGAAAACAGTTACTCCTATCAATTTTTACTTTTTCACCAAAATTAAAGGTGATAAAATTTCCTACAAAATAGTTATTTGCATTTTTCATGTAGAACTAACCATAAGCGAGATATAAGTTTGAAAATAATTATTAATTAAAAAAAAGTGTTTTAACAGAAAATGTCTTGTGATTTAAAATACACTTAATTTGTTGGGTCCAATACTTTATTAGAAGAAAAAAGAGGTGACATAAAAGTCACTGAAGTCTTCAGAGTCGTTTTTAAATGCTGCATTTTTGACTTCGTCTCAAACATTGAAAACTGAATTACATTTTTGTTCAGTAACAGTTACAGTTTTCTTATTGGTTTTTTGTTTATATCTCGAAAACAGTTACTCCTATCAAATTTTATCTTTCTTTCAAAATTAAAGCTGATAAAATTTCCAACAAAATAGTTATTTACATTTTTCTTGTAGGACCAAGCATAAACGAGTTATAGAGTTGGATATAAATAATATTTAACAAAAATTTGCTTTAAAATAAAATGCTTGAAAAACCGGAATTAAACTAAATTAATTGTGTCTAACACTTTATTAGAGGAAAAAGGAGAAGACATAAAAGTCACTAAATGTTTCAGAGTCGTCTTTAGTCGTCATATTAATAACAATAACATTAATAATAATAATACTAATAGTACTAAATTTGCTTATATGCAAACGCTTAATTAACGTAACATTTTTTTGGTTTCTTGCTTATATCTCGAAAACAGTTACTCCTATCAATTTTTATCTTTTTTTCAAAATTAAAGCTAATAAAATTTCCTACAAAATAGTTATTTGCATTTTTTTGTAGGACCAACCATAAGCGAGTTATAGAGTTGGATATAAATAATATTTAACAAAAATTTGCTTTAAAATAAAATGTTTGAAAAACCGAAATTAAACTAAATTAATTGAGTCTAACACTTTAGTAGAGGAAAAAGAAAAAGACATAAAAGTCACTAAAGGTTTCAGAGTTGTCTTTAGTTGTCATATTAATAACAATAACATTAATAATAATAATACTAATAGTACTAAATTTGCTTATATGCAAACGCTTAATTAAGGTAACAGTGTTTTGGTTTCTTGCTTATGTCTCGAAAACAGTTACTCCTATCAATTTTTATCTTTATACTAAAATTCAAGCTGATAAAATTTCCTACAAAATAGTTATTTGCATTTTTCATGTAGGACTAACCATAAGCGAGATATATGATTGAAAATAATTAATATTTAAAAAAAAAGTGCTTTAACAGAAAATGTCTTGTGATTTAAAATACACTTAATTTATTGGGTCCAATACTTTATTAGAAGAAAAAGGAAGTGACATAAAAGTCACTGAAGTCTTCAGAGTCGTTTTTAAATGCTGCAGTTTCGTCTTCGTCTCAAACATTGAAAACTGAATTACATTTTTGTTCAGTAACAGTCACAGTTTTCTTATTGGTTTTTTGCTTATATCTCGAAAACAGTTACTCCTATCAATTTTTATCTTTCTGTCAAAATTAAAGCTGATAAAATTTCCTACAAAATAGTTATTTGCATTTTTCCTGTAGGACCAACCATAAGCGAGTTATAGAGTTGGATATAAATAATATTTAACAAAAATTTGCTTTAAAATAAAATGTTTGAAAAACTGAAATTAAACTAATTTAATTGTGTCTAACACTTTAGTAGAGGAAAAAAAAGAAGACATAAAAGTCACTAAAGGTTTCAAAGTTGTCTTTAATCGTCATATTAATAACAATAACATTAATAATAATAATACTAATAGTACTAAATTTGCTTATATGCAAACGCTTAATTAAGGTAACAGTGTTTTGGTTTCTTGCTCATATCTCGAAAACAGTTACTCCTATCAATTTTTATCTTTTTACTGAAATTCAAGCTGATAAAATTTCCTACAAAATAGTTATTTGCATTTTTTATGTAGGACTAACCATAAGCGAGATATAAGATTGAAAATAATTAATATTTAAAAAAGAAGTGCTTTAACAGAAAATGTCTTGTGATTTAAAATACACTTAATTTATTAGGTTCAATACTTTATTAAAAAAAAAAAGGGGGTGACCTATAAGTCACTGAAGTCTTCAGAGTCGATTTTAAATGCTGCATTTTCGTCTTCGTCTCAAACATTGAAAACTGAATTACATTTTTGTTCTGAAACGGTAACAGTTTTTACTTTGGTTTTTTGCTTATATCTCGAAAACAGTTACTCCTATCAATTTTTATCTTTCTTTCAAAATTAAAGCTGATAACATTTCCTACAAAATAGTTATTTGCATTTTTCTTGTAGGACCAACCATAAGCGAGTTATAAAGTTGGATATAAATAATATTTAACAAAAACTTGCTTAAAAATAAAATGTTTGAAATACTGAAATTAAACTAAATTAATTGTGTCTAACACTTTAGTAGAGAAAAAAGAAAAAGACATAAAAGTCACCAAAGTCTTCAAAATCGTTTTTAGTCGTCATATTGATAACAATAACATTAATAATAATAATACTAATAGTACTAAGTCTGCTTATATGCAAGCGCTTTATTAAGGTAACAGTTTTTTTGGTTTCTTGCTTATATCTCGAAAACAGTTACTCCTATGAATTTTTGTCTTTCTTTCAAAATTAATGCTGATAAAATATTCTACAAAATAGTTATTTGCATTTTTCTTGTAGGACCAACCATAAGCGAGTTATAGAGTTGGATATAAATAATATTTAACAAAAATTTGCTTTAAAATAAAATGTTTGAAAAACTGAAATTAAACTAATTTAACTGTGTCTAACACTTTAGTAGAGAAAAAAGGAAAAGACATAAAAGTCACTAAAGGTTTCAAAGTTGTCTTTAGTTGTCATATTAATAACAATAACATTAATAATAATAATACTAATAGTACTAAATTTGCTTATATGCAAACGCTTAATTAAGGTAACAGTGTTTTGGTTTCTTGCTTATATCTCGAAAACAGTTACTCCTATCAATTTTTATCTTTTTACTAAAATTCAAGCTGATAAAATTTCCTACAAAATAGTTATTTGCATTTTTCATGTAGGACTAACCATAAGCGAGATATATGATTGAAAATAATTAATATTTAAAAAAAAAGTGCTTTAACAGAAAATGTCTTGTGATTTAAAATACACTTAATTTATTGGGTCCAATACTTTATTAGAAGAAAAAGGAAGTGACATAAAAGTCACTGAAGTCTTCAGAGTCGTTTTTAAATGCTGCAGTTTCGTCTTTGTCTCAAACATTGAAAACCGAATTACATTTTTGTTCAGTAACAGTCACAGTTTTCTTATTGGTTTTTTGCTTATATCTCGAAAACAGTTACTCCTATCAATTTTTATCTTTTTTTCAAAATTAAAGCTGATAAAATTTCTTACAAAATAGTTATTTGCATTTTTCTTGTAGGACCAACCATAAGCGAGTTATAGAGTTGGATATAAATAATATTTAACAAAAATTTGCTTTAAAATAAAATGTTTGAAAAACTGAAATTAAACTAATTTAATTGTGTCTAACACTTTAGTAGAGGAAAAAGAAGAAGACATAAAAGTCACTAAAGGTTTCAAAGTTGTCTTTAATCGTAATATTAATAACAATAACATTAATAATAATAATACTAATAGTACTAAATTTGCTTATATGCAAACGCTTAATTAAGGTAACAGTGTTTTGGTTTCTTGCTTATATCTCGAAAACAGTTACTCCTATCAATTTTTATCTTTTTACTAAAATTAAAGCTGATAAAATTTCCTACAAAATAGTTAATTGCATTTTTAATGTAGGACTAACCATAAGCGAGATATAAGTTTGAAAATAATTAAAATTTAAAAAAAAGTGCTTCAACAGAAAATGTCTTGTGATTTAAAATACACTTAATTTATTGGGTCCAATACTTTATTAGAAGAAAAAAGAGGTGACAGAAAGGTCACTGAAGTCTTTAGAGTCGTTTGTAAATGCTGCATTTTCGTCTTCGTCTCAAACATTGAAAACTGAATTACATTTTTGTTCAGTAACTGTTACAGTTTTCTTATTGGTTTTTTGCTTATATCTCGAAAACAGTTACTCCTATCAATTTTTATCTTTCTTTTAAAATTAAAGCTGATAAAGCTTCCTACAAAATAGTTGTTTGCATTTTTCTTGTAGGACCAACCATAAGCGAGTTATAGAGTTGGATATAAATAATATTTAACAAAAATTTGCTTTAAATAAAATGTTTGAAAAACCGAAATTAAACTAAATTAATTGTGTCTAACACTTTAGTAGAGAAAAAAGAAAAAGACATAAAAGTCACCAAAATCTTCAGAATCGTTTTTAGTCGTCATATTAATAACAATAACGTTAATAATAATAATACTAATAGTACTAAATCTGCTTATATGCAAGCGCTTTATTAAGGTAACAGTTTTTTGGTTTCTTGCTTATATCTCGAAAACAGTTACTCCTATCAATTTTTATCTTTTTTTCAAAATTAAAGCTGATAAAATTTCCTACAAAATAGTTATTTGCATTTTTCTTGTAGGACCAACCATAAGCGAGTTATAGAGTTGGATATAAATAATATTTAACAAAAATTTGCTTTAAAATAAAATGTTTGAAAAACTTAAATTAAACTAATTTAATTGTGTCTAACACTTTAGTAGAGGAAAAAGAAGAAGACATAAAAGTCACTAAAGGTTTCAAAATTGTCTTTAATCGTCATATTAATAACAATAACATTAATAATAATAATACTAATAGTACTAAATTTGCTTATATGCAAACGCTTAATTAAGGTAACAGTGTTTTGGTTTCTTGCTCATATCTCGAAAACAGTTACTCCTATCAATTTTTATCTTTTTACTAAAATTCAAGCTGATAAAATTTCCTACAAAATAATTATTTGCATTTTTTATGTAGGACTAACCATAAGCGAGATATAAGATTGAAAATAATTAATATTTAAAAAAGAAGTGCTTTAACAGAAAATGTGATGTGATTTAAAATACACTTAATTTATTAGGTCCAATACTTTATTAGAAAAAAAGGGGGTGACATATAAGTCACTGAAGTCTTCAGAGTCGATTTTAAATGCTGCATTTTCGTCTTCGTCTCAAACATTGAAAACTGAATTATATTTTTGTTCTGAAACGGTAACAGTTTTTACTTTGGTTTTTTGCTTATATCTCGAAAACAGTTACTCCTATCAATTTTTATCTTTCTTTCAAAATTAAAGCTGATAACATTTCCTACAAAATAGTTATTTGCATTTTTCTTGTAGGACCAACCATAAGCGAGTTATAAAGTTGAATATAAATAATATTTAACAAAAACTTGCTTAAAAATAAAATGTTTGAAATACTGAAATTAAACTAAATTAATTGTGTCTAACACTTTAGTAGAGAAAAAAGAAAAAAACATAAAAGTCACCAAAGTCTTCAGAATCGTTTTTAGTCGTCATATTAATAACAATAACATTAATAATAATAATTCTAATAGTACTAAATCTGCTTATATGCAAGCGCTTTATTAAGGTAACAGTTTTTTGGTTTTTTGCTTATATCTCGAAAACAGTTACTCCTATTAATTTTTGTCTTTTTTTCAAAATTAAAGCTGATAAAATTTCCTACAAAATAGTTATTTGCATTTTTCTTGTAGGACCAACCATAAACGAGTTATAGAGTTGGATATAAATAATATTTAACAAAAATTTGCTTTAAAATAAAATGTTTGAAAAACTGAAATTAAACTAATTTAATTGTGTCTAACACTTTAGTAGAGGAAAAAGGAAAAGACATAAAAGTCACTAAAGGTTTCAGAGTTGTCTTTAGTTGTCATATTAATAACAATAACATTAATAATAATAATACTAATAGTACTAAATTTGCTTATATGCAAACGCTTAATTAAGGTAACAGTGTTTTGGTTTCTTGCTTATATCTCGAAAACAGTTACTCCTATCAATTTTTATCTTTTTACTAAAATTCAAGCTGATAAAATTTCCTACAAAATAGTTATTTGCATTTTTCATGTAGGACTAACCATAAGCGAGATATATGATTGAAAATAATTAATATTTAAAAAAAAAGTGCTTTAACAGAAAATGTCTTCTGATTTATAATACACTTAATTTATTGGGTCCAATACTTTTTTAGAAGAAAATGGAAGTGACATAAAAGTCACTGAAGTCTTCAGAGTCGTTTATAAATGCTGCAGTTTCGTCTTCGTCTCAAACATTGAAAACTGAATTACATTTTTGTTCAGTAACAGTCACAGTTTTCTTATTGGTTTTTTGCTTATATCTCGAAAACAGTTACTCCTATCAATTTTTATCTTTCTGTCAAAATTAAAGCTGATAAAATTTCCTACAAAATAGTTATTTGCATTTTTCTTGTAGGACCAACCATAAGCGAGTTATAGAGTTGGATATAAATAATATTTAACAAAAATTTGCTTTAAAATAAAATGTTTGAAAAACTGAAATTAAACTAATTTAATTGTGTCTAACACTTTAGTAGAGGAAAAAGAAGAAGACATAAAAGTCACTAAAGGTTTCAAAGTTGTCTTTAATCGTCATATTAATTACAATAACATTAATAATAATAATACTAATAGTACAAAATTTGCTTATATGCAAACGCTTAATTAAGGTAACAGTGTTTTGGTTTCTTGCTTATATCTCGAAAACAGTTACTCCCATCAATTTTTATTTTTTTACTAAAATTTAATCTGATAAAATTTCCTACAAAATAGTTATTTGCATTTTTTATGTAGGACTAACCATAAGCGAGATATAAGATTGAAAATAATTAATATTTAAAAAAGAAGTGCTTTAACAGAAAATGTCTTGTGATTTAAAATACACTTAATTTATTAGGTCCAATACTTTATTAAAAAAAAAGGGGGTGACATATAAGTCACTGAAGTCTTCAGAGTCGATTTTAAATGCTGCACTTTCGTCTTCGTCTCAAACATTGAAAACTGAATTACATTTTTGTTCTGAAACGGTAACAGTTTTTACTTTGGTTTTTTGCTTATATCTCGAAAACAGTTACTCCTATCAATTTTTATCTTTTTTTCAAAATTAAAGCTGATAACATTTCCTACAAAATAGTTATTTGCATTTTTCTTGTAGGACCAACCATAAGCGAGTTATAAAGTTGGATATAAATAATATTTAACAAAAACTTGCTTAAAAATAAAATGTTTGAAAAACTGAAATTAAACTAAATTAATTGTGTCTAACACTTTAGTAGAGAAAAAAGAAAAAGACATAAAAGTCACCAAAGTCTTCAGAATCGTTTTTAGTCGTCATATTAATAACAATAACATTAATAATAATAATACTAATAGTACTAAATCTGCTTATATGCAAGCGCTTTATTAAGGTAACAGTTTTTTGGTTTCTTGCTTATATCTCGAAAACAGTTACTCCTATGAATTTTTGTTTTTCTTTCAAAATTAAAGCTGATAAAATATTCTACAAAATAGTTATTTGCATTTTTCTTGTAGGACCAACCATAAGCGAGTTATAGAGTTGGATATAAATAATATTTAACAAAAATTTGCTTTAAAATAAAATGTTTGAAAAACTGAAATTAAACTAATTTTACTGTGTCTAACACTTTAGTAGAGAAAAAAGGAAAAGACATAAAAGTCACTAAAGGTTTCAAAGTTGTCTTTAGTTGTCATATTAATAACAATAACATTAATAATAATAATACTAATAGTACTAAATTTGCTTATATGCAAACGCTTAATTAAGGTAACAGTGTTTTGGTTTCTTGCTTATATCTCGAAAACAGTTACTCCTATCAATTTTTATCTTTTTACTAAAATTCAAGCTGATAAAATTTCCTACAAAATAGTTATTTGCATTTTTCATGTAGGACTAACCATAAGCGAGATATATGATTGAAAATAATTAATATTTAAAAAAAAAGTGCTTTAACAGAAAATGTCTTGTGATTTAAAATACACTTAATTTATTGGGTCCAATACTTTATTAGAAGAAAAAGGAAGTGACATAAAAGTCACTGAAGTCTTCAGAGTCGTTTTTAAATGCTGCAGTTTCGTCTTTGTCTCAAACATTGAATACCGAATTACATTTTTGTTCAGTAACAGTCACAGTTTTCTTATTGGTTTTTTGCTTATATCTCGAAAACAGTTACTCCTATCAATTTTTATCTTTTTTTCAAAATTAAAGCTGATAAAATTTCTTACAAAATAGTTATTTGCATTTTTCTTGTAGGACCAACCATAAGCGAGTTATAGAGTTGGATATAAATAATATTTAACAAAAATTTGCTTTAAAATAAAATGTTTGAAAAACTGAAATTAAACTAATTTAATTGTGTCTAACACTTTAGTAGAGGAAAAAGAAGAAGACATAAAAGTCACTAAAGGTTTCAAAGTTGTCTTTAATCGTAATATTAATAACAATAACATTAATAATAATAATACTAATAGTACTAAATTTGCTTATATGCAAACGCTTAATTAAGGTAACAATGTTTTGGTTTCTTGCTTATATCTCGAAAACAGTTACTCCTATCAATTTTTATCTTTTTACTAAAATTAAAGCTGATAAAATTTCCTACAAAATAGTTAATTGCATTTTTAATGTAGGACTAACCATAAGCGAGATATAAGTTTGAAAATAATTAAAATTTAAAAAAAAGTGCTTCAACAGAAAATGTCTTGTGATTTAAAATACACTTAATTTATTGGGTCCAATACTTTATTAGAAGAAAAAAGAGGTGACAGAAAGGTCACTGAAGTCTTTAGAGTCGTTTGTAAATGCTGCATTTTCGTCTTCGTCTCAAACATTGAAAACTGAATTACATTTTTGTTCAGTTACTGTTACAGTTTTCTTATTGGTTTTTTACTTATATCTCGAAAACAGTTACTCCTATCAATTTTTATCTTTCTTTTAAAATTAAAGCTGATAAAGCTTCCTACAAAATAGTTGTTTGCATTTTTCTTGTAGGACCAACCATAAGCGAGTTATAGAGTTGGATATAAATAATATTTAACAAAAATTTGCTTTAAAATAAAATGTTTGAAAAACTGAAATTAAACTAATTTAACTGTGTCTAACACTTTAGTAGAGAAAAAAGGAAAAGACATAAAAGTCACTAAAGGTTTCAAAGTTGTCTTTAGTTGTCATATTAATAACAATAACATTAATAATAATAATACTAATAGTACTAAATTTGCTTATATGCAAACGCTTAATTAAGGTAACAGTGTTTTGGTTTCTTGCTTATATCTCGAAAACAGTTACTCCTATGAATTTTTGTCTTTCTTTCAAAATTAATGCTGATAAAATATTCTACAAAATAGTTATTTGCATTTTTCTTGTAGGACCAACCATAAGCGAGTTATAGAGTTGGATATAAATAATATTTAACAAAAATTTGCTTTAAAATAAAATGTTTGAAAAACTGAAATTAAACTAATTTAACTGTGTCTAACACTTTAGTAGAGAAAAAAGGAAAAGACATAAAAGTCACTAAAGGTTTCAAAGTTGTCTTTAGTTGTCATATTAATAACAATAACATTAATAATAATAATACTAATAGTACTAAATTTGCTTATATGCAAACGCTTAATTAAGGTAACAGTGTTTTGGTTTCTTGCTTATATCTCGAAAACAGTTACTCCTATCAATTTTTATCTTTTTACTAAAATTCAAGCTGATAAAATTTCCTACAAAATAGTTATTTGCATTTTTCATGTAGGACTAACCATAAGCGAGATATATGATTGAAAATAATTAATATTTAAAAAAAAAGTGCTTTAACAGAAAATGTCTTGTGATTTAAAATACACTTAATTTATTGGGTCCAATACTTTATTAGAAGAAAAAGGAAGTGACATAAAAGTCACTGAAGTCTTCAGAGTCGTTTTTAAATGCTGCAGTTTCGTCTTTGTCTCAAACATTGAAAACCGAATTACATTTTTGTTCAGTAACAGTCACAGTTTTCTTATTGGTTTTTTGCTTATATCTCGAAAACAGTTACTCCTATCAATTTTTATCTTTTTTTCAAAATTAAAGCTGATAAAATTTCTTACAAAATAGTTATTTGCATTTTTCTTGTAGGACCAACCATAAGCGAGTTATAGAGTTGGATATAAATAATATTTAACAAAAATTTGCTTTAAAATAAAATGTTTGAAAAACTGAAATTAAACTAATTTAATTGTGTCTAACACTTTAGTAGAGGAAAAAGAAGAAGACATAAAAGTCACTAAAGGTTTCAAAGTTGTCTTTAATCGTAATATTAATAACAATAACATTAATAATAATAATACTAATAGTACTAAATTTGCTTATATGCAAACGCTTAATTAAGGTAACAGTGTTTTGGTTTCTTGCTTATATCTCGAAAACAGTTACTCCTATCAATTTTTATCTTTTTACTAAAATTAAAGCTGATAAAATTTCCTACAAAATAGTTAATTGCATTTTTAATGTAGGACTAACCATAAGCGAGATATAAGTTTGAAAATAATTAAAATTTAAAAAAAAGTGCTTCAACAGAAAATGTCTTGTGATTTAAAATACACTTAATTTATTGGGTCCAATACTTTATTAGAAGAAAAAAGAGGTGACAGAAAGGTCACTGAAGTCTTTAGAGTCGTTTGTAAATGCTGCATTTTCGTCTTCGTCTCAAACATTGAAAACTGAATTACATTTTTGTTCAGTAACTGTTACAGTTTTCTTATTGGTTTTTTGCTTATATCTCGAAAACAGTTACTCCTATCAATTTTTATCTTTCTTTTAAAATTAAAGCTGATAAAGCTTCCTACAAAATAGTTGTTTGCATTTTTCTTGTAGGACCAACCATAAGCGAGTTATAGAGTTGGATATAAATAATATTTAACAAAAATTTGCTTTAAATAAAATGTTTGAAAAACCGAAATTAAACTAAATTAATTGTGTCTAACACTTTAGTAGAGAAAAAAGAAAAAGACATAAAAGTCACCAAAATCTTCAGAATCGTTTTTAGTCGTCATATTAATAACAATAACGTTAATAATAATAATACTAATAGTACTAAATCTGCTTATATGCAAGCGCTTTATTAAGGTAACAGTTTTTTGGTTTCTTGCTTATATCTCGAAAACAGTTACTCCTATCAATTTTTATCTTTTTTTCAAAATTAAAGCTGATAAAATTTCCTACAAAATAGTTATTTGCATTTTTCTTGTAGGACCAACCATAAGCGAGTTATAGAGTTGGATATAAATAATATTTAACAAAAATTTGCTTTAAAATAAAATGTTTGAAAAACTTAAATTAAACTAATTTAATTGTGTCTAACACTTTAGTAGAGGAAAAAGAAGAAGACATAAAAGTCACTAAAGGTTTCAAAATTGTCTTTAATCGTCATATTAATAACAATAACATTAATAATAATAATACTAATAGTACTAAATTTGCTTATATGCAAACGCTTAATTAAGGTAACAGTGTTTTGGTTTCTTGCTCATATCTCGAAAACAGTTACTCCTATCAATTTTTATCTTTTTACTAAAATTCAAGCTGATAAAATTTCCTACAAAATAATTATTTGCATTTTTTATGTAGGACTAACCATAAGCGAGATATAAGATTGAAAATAATTAATATTTAAAAAAGAAGTGCTTTAACAGAAAATGTGATGTGATTTAAAATACACTTAATTTATTAGGTCCAATACTTTATTAGAAAAAAAGGGGGTGACATATAAGTCACTGAAGTCTTCAGAGTCGATTTTAAATGCTGCATTTTCGTCTTCGTCTCAAACATTGAAAACTGAATTATATTTTTGTTCTGAAACGGTAACAGTTTTTACTTTGGTTTTTTGCTTATATCTCGAAAACAGTTACTCCTATCAATTTTTATCTTTCTTTCAAAATTAAAGCTGATAACATTTCCTACAAAATAGTTATTTGCATTTTTCTTGTAGGACCAACCATAAGCGAGTTATAAAGTTGAATATAAATAATATTTAACAAAAACTTGCTTAAAAATAAAATGTTTGAAATACTGAAATTAAACTAAATTAATTGTGTCTAACACTTTAGTAGAGAAAAAAGAAAAAAACATAAAAGTCACCAAAGTCTTCAGAATCGTTTTTAGTCGTCATATTAATAACAATAACATTAATAATAATAATTCTAATAGTACTAAATCTGCTTATATGCAAGCGCTTTATTAAGGTAACAGTTTTTTGGTTTTTTGCTTATATCTCGAAAACAGTTACTCCTATTAATTTTTGTCTTTTTTTCAAAATTAAAGCTGATAAAATTTCCTACAAAATAGTTATTTGCATTTTTCTTGTAGGACCAACCATAAACGAGTTATAGAGTTGGATATAAATAATATTTAACAAAAATTTGCTTTAAAATAAAATGTTTGAAAAACTGAAATTAAACTAATTTAATTGTGTCTAACACTTTAGTAGAGGAAAAAGGAAAAGACATAAAAGTCACTAAAGGTTTCAGAGTTGTCTTTAGTTGTCATATTAATAACAATAACATTAATAATAATAATACTAATAGTACTAAATTTGCTTATATGCAAACGCTTAATTAAGGTAACAGTGTTTTGGTTTCTTGCTTATATCTCGAAAACAGTTACTCCTATCAATTTTTATCTTTTTACTAAAATTCAAGCTGATAAAATTTCCTACAAAATAGTTATTTGCATTTTTCATGTAGGACTAACCATAAGCGAGATATATGATTGAAAATAATTAATATTTAAAAAAAAAGTGCTTTAACAGAAAATGTCTTCTGATTTATAATACACTTAATTTATTGGGTCCAATACTTTTTTAGAAGAAAATGGAAGTGACATAAAAGTCACTGAAGTCTTCAGAGTCGTTTATAAATGCTGCAGTTTCGTCTTCGTCTCAAACATTGAAAACTGAATTACATTTTTGTTCAGTAACAGTCACAGTTTTCTTATTGGTTTTTTGCTTATATCTCGAAAACAGTTACTCCTATCAATTTTTATCTTTCTGTCAAAATTAAAGCTGATAAAATTTCCTACAAAATAGTTATTTGCATTTTTCTTGTAGGACCAACCATAAGCGAGTTATAGAGTTGGATATAAATAATATTTAACAAAAATTTGCTTTAAAATAAAATGTTTGAAAAACTGAAATTAAACTAATTTAATTGTGTCTAACACTTTAGTAGAGGAAAAAGAAGAAGACATAAAAGTCACTAAAGGTTTCAAAGTTGTCTTTAATCGTCATATTAATTACAATAACATTAATAATAATAATACTAATAGTACAAAATTTGCTTATATGCAAACGCTTAATTAAGGTAACAGTGTTTTGGTTTCTTGCTTATATCTCGAAAACAGTTACTCCCATCAATTTTTATTTTTTTACTAAAATTTAATCTGATAAAATTTCCTACAAAATAGTTATTTGCATTTTTTATGTAGGACTAACCATAAGCGAGATATAAGATTGAAAATAATTAATATTTAAAAAAGAAGTGCTTTAACAGAAAATGTCTTGTGATTTAAAATACACTTAATTTATTAGGTCCAATACTTTATTAAAAAAAAAGGGGGTGACATATAAGTCACTGAAGTCTTCAGAGTCGATTTTAAATGCTGCACTTTCGTCTTCGTCTCAAACATTGAAAACTGAATTACATTTTTGTTCTGAAACGGTAACAGTTTTTACTTTGGTTTTTTGCTTATATCTCGAAAACAGTTACTCCTATCAATTTTTATCTTTTTTTCAAAATTAAAGCTGATAACATTTCCTACAAAATAGTTATTTGCATTTTTCTTGTAGGACCAACCATAAGCGAGTTATAAAGTTGGATATAAATAATATTTAACAAAAACTTGCTTAAAAATAAAATGTTTGAAAAACTGAAATTAAACTAAATTAATTGTGTCTAACACTTTAGTAGAGAAAAAAGAAAAAGACATAAAAGTCACCAAAGTCTTCAGAATCGTTTTTAGTCGTCATATTAATAACAATAACATTAATAATAATAATACTAATAGTACTAAATCTGCTTATATGCAAGCGCTTTATTAAGGTAACAGTTTTTTGGTTTCTTGCTTATATCTCGAAAACAGTTACTCCTATGAATTTTTGTTTTTCTTTCAAAATTAAAGCTGATAAAATATTCTACAAAATAGTTATTTGCATTTTTCTTGTAGGACCAACCATAAGCGAGTTATAGAGTTGGATATAAATAATATTTAACAAAAATTTGCTTTAAAATAAAATGTTTGAAAAACTGAAATTAAACTAATTTTACTGTGTCTAACACTTTAGTAGAGAAAAAAGGAAAAGACATAAAAGTCACTAAAGGTTTCAAAGTTGTCTTTAGTTGTCATATTAATAACAATAACATTAATAATAATAATACTAATAGTACTAAATTTGCTTATATGCAAACGCTTAATTAAGGTAACAGTGTTTTGGTTTCTTGCTTATATCTCGAAAACAGTTACTCCTATCAATTTTTATCTTTTTACTAAAATTCAAGCTGATAAAATTTCCTACAAAATAGTTATTTGCATTTTTCATGTAGGACTAACCATAAGCGAGATATATGATTGAAAATAATTAATATTTAAAAAAAAAGTGCTTTAACAGAAAATGTCTTGTGATTTAAAATACACTTAATTTATTGGGTCCAATACTTTATTAGAAGAAAAAGGAAGTGACATAAAAGTCACTGAAGTCTTCAGAGTCGTTTTTAAATGCTGCAGTTTCGTCTTTGTCTCAAACATTGAATACCGAATTACATTTTTGTTCAGTAACAGTCACAGTTTTCTTATTGGTTTTTTGCTTATATCTCGAAAACAGTTACTCCTATCAATTTTTATCTTTTTTTCAAAATTAAAGCTGATAAAATTTCTTACAAAATAGTTATTTGCATTTTTCTTGTAGGACCAACCATAAGCGAGTTATAGAGTTGGATATAAATAATATTTAACAAAAATTTGCTTTAAAATAAAATGTTTGAAAAACTGAAATTAAACTAATTTAATTGTGTCTAACACTTTAGTAGAGGAAAAAGAAGAAGACATAAAAGTCACTAAAGGTTTCAAAGTTGTCTTTAATCGTAATATTAATAACAATAACATTAATAATAATAATACTAATAGTACTAAATTTGCTTATATGCAAACGCTTAATTAAGGTAACAATGTTTTGGTTTCTTGCTTATATCTCGAAAACAGTTACTCCTATCAATTTTTATCTTTTTACTAAAATTAAAGCTGATAAAATTTCCTACAAAATAGTTAATTGCATTTTTAATGTAGGACTAACCATAAGCGAGATATAAGTTTGAAAATAATTAAAATTTAAAAAAAAGTGCTTCAACAGAAAATGTCTTGTGATTTAAAATACACTTAATTTATTGGGTCCAATACTTTATTAGAAGAAAAAAGAGGTGACAGAAAGGTCACTGAAGTCTTTAGAGTCGTTTGTAAATGCTGCATTTTCGTCTTCGTCTCAAACATTGAAAACTGAATTACATTTTTGTTCAGTTACTGTTACAGTTTTCTTATTGGTTTTTTACTTATATCTCGAAAACAGTTACTCCTATCAATTTTTATCTTTCTTTTAAAATTAAAGCTGATAAAGCTTCCTACAAAATAGTTGTTTGCATTTTTCTTGTAGGACCAACCATAAGCGAGTTATAGAGTTGGATATAAATAATATTTAACAAAAATTTGCTTTAAATAAAATGTTTGAAAAACCGAAATTAAACTAAATTAATTGTGTCTAACACTTTAGTAGAGAAAAAAGAAAAAGACATAAAAGTCACCAAAATCTTCAGAATCGTTTTTAGTCGTCATATTAATAACAATAACGTTAATAATAATAATACTAATAGTACTAAATCTGCTTATATGCAAGCGCTTTATTAAGGTAACAGTTTTTTGGTTTCTTGCTTATATCTCGAAAACAGTTACTCCTATCAATTTTTATCTTTTTTTCAAAATTAAAGCTGATAAAATTTCCTACAAAATAGTTATTTGCATTTTTCTTGTAGGACCAACCATAAGCGAGTTATAGAGTTGGATATAAATAATATTTAACAAAAATTTGCTTTAAAATAAAATGTTTGAAAAACTTAAATTAAACTAATTTAATTGTGTCTAACACTTTAGTAGAGGAAAAAGAAGAAGACATAAAAGTCACTAAAGGTTTCAAAATTGTCTTTAATCGTCATATTAATAACAATAACATTAATAATAATAATACTAATAGTACTAAATTTGCTTATATGCAAACGCTTAATTAAGGTAACAGTGTTTTGGTTTCTTGCTCATATCTCGAAAACAGTTACTCCTATCAATTTTTATCTTTTTACTAAAATTCAAGCTGATAAAATTTCCTACAAAATAATTATTTGCATTTTTTATGTAGGACTAACCATAAGCGAGATATAAGATTGAAAATAATTAATATTTAAAAAAGAAGTGCTTTAACAGAAAATGTGATGTGATTTAAAATACACTTAATTTATTAGGTCCAATACTTTATTAGAAAAAAAGGGGGTGACATATAAGTCACTGAAGTCTTCAGAGTCGATTTTAAATGCTGCATTTTCGTCTTCGTCTCAAACATTGAAAACTGAATTATATTTTTGTTCTGAAACGGTAACAGTTTTTACTTTGGTTTTTTGCTTATATCTCGAAAACAGTTACTCCTATCAATTTTTATCTTTCTTTCAAAATTAAAGCTGATAACATTTCCTACAAAATAGTTATTTGCATTTTTCTTGTAGGACCAACCATAAGCGAGTTATAAAGTTGAATATAAATAATATTTAACAAAAACTTGCTTAAAAATAAAATGTTTGAAATACTGAAATTAAACTAAATTAATTGTGTCTAACACTTTAGTAGAGAAAAAAGAAAAAAACATAAAAGTCACCAAAGTCTTCAGAATCGTTTTTAGTCGTCATATTAATAACAATAACATTAATAATAATAATTCTAATAGTACTAAATCTGCTTATATGCAAGCGCTTTATTAAGGTAACAGTTTTTTGGTTTTTTGCTTATATCTCGAAAACAGTTACTCCTATTAATTTTTGTCTTTTTTTCAAAATTAAAGCTGATAAAATTTCCTACAAAATAGTTATTTGCATTTTTCTTGTAGGACCAACCATAAACGAGTTATAGAGTTGGATATAAATAATATTTAACAAAAATTTGCTTTAAAATAAAATGTTTGAAAAACTGAAATTAAACTAATTTAATTGTGTCTAACACTTTAGTAGAGGAAAAAGGAAAAGACATAAAAGTCACTAAAGGTTTCAGAGTTGTCTTTAGTTGTCATATTAATAACAATAACATTAATAATAATAATACTAATAGTACTAAATTTGCTTATATGCAAACGCTTAATTAAGGTAACAGTGTTTTGGTTTCTTGCTTATATCTCGAAAACAGTTACTCCTATCAATTTTTATCTTTTTACTAAAATTCAAGCTGATAAAATTTCCTACAAAATAGTTATTTGCATTTTTCATGTAGGACTAACCATAAGCGAGATATATGATTGAAAATAATTAATATTTAAAAAAAAAGTGCTTTAACAGAAAATGTCTTCTGATTTATAATACACTTAATTTATTGGGTCCAATACTTTTTTAGAAGAAAATGGAAGTGACATAAAAGTCACTGAAGTCTTCAGAGTCGTTTATAAATGCTGCAGTTTCGTCTTCGTCTCAAACATTGAAAACTGAATTACATTTTTGTTCAGTAACAGTCACAGTTTTCTTATTGGTTTTTTGCTTATATCTCGAAAACAGTTACTCCTATCAATTTTTATCTTTCTGTCAAAATTAAAGCTGATAAAATTTCCTACAAAATAGTTATTTGCATTTTTCTTGTAGGACCAACCATAAGCGAGTTATAGAGTTGGATATAAATAATATTTAACAAAAATTTGCTTTAAAATAAAATGTTTGAAAAACTGAAATTAAACTAATTTAATTGTGTCTAACACTTTAGTAGAGGAAAAAGAAGAAGACATAAAAGTCACTAAAGGTTTCAAAGTTGTCTTTAATCGTCATATTAATTACAATAACATTAATAATAATAATACTAATAGTACAAAATTTGCTTATATGCAAACGCTTAATTAAGGTAACAGTGTTTTGGTTTCTTGCTTATATCTCGAAAACAGTTACTCCCATCAATTTTTATTTTTTTACTAAAATTTAATCTGATAAAATTTCCTACAAAATAGTTATTTGCATTTTTTATGTAGGACTAACCATAAGCGAGATATAAGATTGAAAATAATTAATATTTAAAAAAGAAGTGCTTTAACAGAAAATGTCTTGTGATTTAAAATACACTTAATTTATTAGGTCCAATACTTTATTAAAAAAAAAGGGGGTGACATATAAGTCACTGAAGTCTTCAGAGTCGATTTTAAATGCTGCACTTTCGTCTTCGTCTCAAACATTGAAAACTGAATTACATTTTTGTTCTGAAACGGTAACAGTTTTTACTTTGGTTTTTTGCTTATATCTCGAAAACAGTTACTCCTATCAATTTTTATCTTTTTTTCAAAATTAAAGCTGATAACATTTCCTACAAAATAGTTATTTGCATTTTTCTTGTAGGACCAACCATAAGCGAGTTATAAAGTTGGATATAAATAATATTTAACAAAAACTTGCTTAAAAATAAAATGTTTGAAAAACTGAAATTAAACTAAATTAATTGTGTCTAACACTTTAGTAGAGAAAAAAGAAAAAGACATAAAAGTCACCAAAGTCTTCAGAATCGTTTTTAGTCGTCATATTAATAACAATAACATTAATAATAATAATACTAATAGTACTAAATCTGCTTATATGCAAGCGCTTTATTAAGGTAACAGTTTTTTGGTTTCTTGCTTATATCTCGAAAACAGTTACTCCTATGAATTTTTGTTTTTCTTTCAAAATTAAAGCTGATAAAATATTCTACAAAATAGTTATTTGCATTTTTCTTGTAGGACCAACCATAAGCGAGTTATAGAGTTGGATATAAATAATATTTAACAAAAATTTGCTTTAAAATAAAATGTTTGAAAAACTGAAATTAAACTAATTTTACTGTGTCTAACACTTTAGTAGAGAAAAAAGGAAAAGACATAAAAGTCACTAAAGGTTTCAAAGTTGTCTTTAGTTGTCATATTAATAACAATAACATTAATAATAATAATACTAATAGTACTAAATTTGCTTATATGCAAACGCTTAATTAAGGTAACAGTGTTTTGGTTTCTTGCTTATATCTCGAAAACAGTTACTCCTATCAATTTTTATCTTTTTACTAAAATTCAAGCTGATAAAATTTCCTACAAAATAGTTATTTGCATTTTTCATGTAGGACTAACCATAAGCGAGATATATGATTGAAAATAATTAATATTTAAAAAAAAAGTGCTTTAACAGAAAATGTCTTGTGATTTAAAATACACTTAATTTATTGGGTCCAATACTTTATTAGAAGAAAAAGGAAGTGACATAAAAGTCACTGAAGTCTTCAGAGTCGTTTTTAAATGCTGCAGTTTCGTCTTTGTCTCAAACATTGAATACCGAATTACATTTTTGTTCAGTAACAGTCACAGTTTTCTTATTGGTTTTTTGCTTATATCTCGAAAACAGTTACTCCTATCAATTTTTATCTTTTTTTCAAAATTAAAGCTGATAAAATTTCTTACAAAATAGTTATTTGCATTTTTCTTGTAGGACCAACCATAAGCGAGTTATAGAGTTGGATATAAATAATATTTAACAAAAATTTGCTTTAAAATAAAATGTTTGAAAAACTGAAATTAAACTAATTTAATTGTGTCTAACACTTTAGTAGAGGAAAAAGAAGAAGACATAAAAGTCACTAAAGGTTTCAAAGTTGTCTTTAATCGTAATATTAATAACAATAACATTAATAATAATAATACTAATAGTACTAAATTTGCTTATATGCAAACGCTTAATTAAGGTAACAATGTTTTGGTTTCTTGCTTATATCTCGAAAACAGTTACTCCTATCAATTTTTATCTTTTTACTAAAATTAAAGCTGATAAAATTTCCTACAAAATAGTTAATTGCATTTTTAATGTAGGACTAACCATAAGCGAGATATAAGTTTGAAAATAATTAAAATTTAAAAAAAAGTGCTTCAACAGAAAATGTCTTGTGATTTAAAATACACTTAATTTATTGGGTCCAATACTTTATTAGAAGAAAAAAGAGGTGACAGAAAGGTCACTGAAGTCTTTAGAGTCGTTTGTAAATGCTGCATTTTCGTCTTCGTCTCAAACATTGAAAACTGAATTACATTTTTGTTCAGTTACTGTTACAGTTTTCTTATTGGTTTTTTACTTATATCTCGAAAACAGTTACTCCTATCAATTTTTATCTTTCTTTTAAAATTAAAGCTGATAAAGCTTCCTACAAAATAGTTGTTTGCATTTTTCTTGTAGGACCAACCATAAGCGAGTTATAGAGTTGGATATAAATAATATTTAACAAAAATTTGCTTTAAATAAAATGTTTGAAAAACCGAAATTAAACTAAATTAATTGTGTCTAACACTTTAGTAGAGAAAAAAGAAAAAGACATAAAAGTCACCAAAATCTTCAGAATCGTTTTTAGTCGTCATATTAATAACAATAACGTTAATAATAATAATACTAATAGTACTAAATCTGCTTATATGCAAGCGCTTTATTAAGGTAACAGTTTTTTGGTTTCTTGCTTATATCTCGAAAACAGTTACTCCTATCAATTTTTATCTTTTTTTCAAAATTAAAGCTGATAAAATTTCCTACAAAATAGTTATTTGCATTTTTCTTGTAGGACCAACCATAAGCGAGTTATAGAGTTGGATATAAATAATATTTAACAAAAATTTGCTTTAAAATAAAATGTTTGAAAAACTTAAATTAAACTAATTTAATTGTGTCTAACACTTTAGTAGAGGAAAAAGAAGAAGACATAAAAGTCACTAAAGGTTTCAAAATTGTCTTTAATCGTCATATTAATAACAATAACATTAATAATAATAATACTAATAGTACTAAATTTGCTTATATGCAAACGCTTAATTAAGGTAACAGTGTTTTGGTTTCTTGCTCATATCTCGAAAACAGTTACTCCTATCAATTTTTATCTTTTTACTAAAATTCAAGCTGATAAAATTTCCTACAAAATAATTATTTGCATTTTTTATGTAGGACTAACCATAAGCGAGATATAAGATTGAAAATAATTAATATTTAAAAAAGAAGTGCTTTAACAGAAAATGTCTTGTGATTTAAAATACACTTAATTTATTAGGTCCAATACTTTATTAGAAAAAAAGGGGGTGACATATAAATCACTGAAGTCTTCAGAGTCGATTTTAAATGCTGCATTTTCGTCTTCGTCTCAAACATTGAAAACTGAATTATATTTTTGTTCTGAAACGGTAACAGTTTTTACTTTGGTTTTTTGCTTATATCTCGAAAACAGTTACTCCTATCAATTTTTATCTTTCTTTCAAAATTAAAGCTGATAACATTTCCTACAAAATAGTTATTTGCATTTTTCTTGTAGGACCAACCATAAGCGAGTTATAAAGTTGGATATAAATAATATTTAACAAAAACTTGCTTAAAAATAAAATGTTTGAAATACTGAAATTAAACTAAATTAATTGTGTCTAACACTTTAGTAGAGAAAAAAGAAAAAGACATAAAAGTCACCAAAGTCTTCAGAATCGTTTTTAGTCGTCATATTAATAACAATAACATTAATAATAATAATTCTAATAGTACTAAATCTGCTTATATGCAAGCGCTTTATTAAGGTAACAGTTTTTTGGTTTTTTGCTTATATCTCGAAAACAGTTACTCCTATTAATTTTTGTCTTTTTTTCAAAATTAAAGCTGATAAAATTTCCTACAAAATAGTTATTTGCATTTTTCTTGTAGGACCAACCATAAACGAGTTATAGAGTTGGATATAAATAATATTTAACAAAAATTTGCTTTAAAATAAAATGTTTGAAAAACTGAAATTAAACTAATTTAATTGTGTCTAACACTTTAGTAGAGGAAAAAGGAAAAGACATAAAAGTCACTAAAGGTTTCAGAGTTGTCTTTAGTTGTCATATTAATAACAATAACATTAATAATAATAATACTAATAGTACTAAATTTGCTTATATGCAAACGCTTAATTAAGGTAACAGTGTTTTGGTTTCTTGCTTATATCTCGAAAACAGTTACTCCTATCAATTTTTATCTTTTTACTAAAATTCAAGCTGATAAAATTTCCTACAAAATAGTTATTTGCATTTTTCATGTAGGACTAACCATAAGCGAGATATATGATTGAAAATAATTAATATTTAAAAAAAAAGTGCTTTAACAAAAAATGTCTTGTGATTTAAAATACACTTAATTTATTGGGTCCAATACTTTTTTAGAAGAAAATGGAAGTGACATAAAAGTCACTGAAGTCTTCAGAGTCGTTTTTAAATGCTGCAGTTTCGTCTTCGTCTCAAACATTGAAAACCGAATTACATTTTTGTTCAGTAACAGTCACAGTTTTCTTATTGGTTTTTTGCTTATATCTCGAAAACAGTTACTCCTATCAATTTTTATCTTTCTTTCAAAATTAAAGCTGAAAAAATTTCCTACAAAATAGTTATTTGCATTTTTCTTGTACGACCAACCATAAGCGAGTTATAGAGTTGGATATAAATAATATTTAACAAAAATTTGCTTTAAAATAAAATGTTTGAAAAACTGAAATTAAACTAATTTAATTGTGTCTAACACTTTAGTAGAGGAAAAAGAAGAAGACATAAAAGTCACTAAAGGTTTCAAAGTTGTCTTTAATCGTCATATTAATAACAATAACATTAATAATAATAATACTAATAGTACTAAATTTGCTAATATGCAAACGCTTAATTAAGGTAACAGTGTTTTGGTTTCTTGCTCATATCTCGAAAACAGTTACTCCTATCAACTTTTATCTTTTTACTAAAATTCAAGCTGATAAAATTTCCTACAAAATAATTATTTGCATTTTTTATGTAGGACTAACCATAAGCGAGATATAAGATTGAAAATAATTAATATTTAAAAAAGAAGTGCTTTAACAGAAAATGTCTTGTGATTTAAAATACACTTAATTTATTAGGTCCAATACTTTATTAGAAAAAAAGGGGGTGACATATAAGTCACTGAAGTCTTCAGAGTCGATTTTAAATGCTGCATTTTCGTCTTCGTCTCAAACATTGAAAACTGAATTACATTTTTGTTCTGAAACGGTAACAGTTTTTACATTGGTTTTTTGCTTATATCTCGAAAACATCAATTTTTATCTTTCTTTCAAAATTAAAGCTGATAACATTTCCTACAAAATAGTTATTTGCATTTTTCTTGTAGGACCAACCATAAGCGAGTTATAAAGTTGGATATAAATAATATTTAACAAAAACTTGCTTAAAAATAAAATGTTTGAAATACTGAAATTAAACTAAATTAATTGTGTCTAACACTTTAGTAGAGAAAAAAGAAAAAGACATAAAAGTCACCAAAGTCTTCAGAATCGTTTTTAGTCGTCATATTAATAACAATAACATTAATAATAATAATACTAATAGTACTAAATCTGCTTATATGCAAGCGCTTTATTAAGGTAATAGTTTTTTGGTTTCTTGCTTATATCTCGAAAACAGTTACTCCTATGAATTTTTGTCTTTTTTTCAAAATTAAAGCTGATAAAATTTTCTACAAAATAGTTATTTGCATTTTTCTTGTAGGACCTACCATAAGCGAGTTATAGAGTTGGATATAAATAATTTTTAACAAAAATTTGCTTTAAAATAAAATGTTTGAAAAACTGAAATTAAACTAATTTAATTGTGTCTAACACTTTAGTTGAGGAAAAAGAAAAAGACATAAAAGTCACTAAAGGTTTCAGAGTTGTCTTTAGTTGTCATATTAATAACAATAACATTAATAATAATAATACTAATAGTACTAAATTTGCTTATATGCAAACGCTTAATTAAGGTTACAGTGTTTTGGTTTCTTGCTTATATCTCGAAAACAGTTACTCCTATCAATTTTTATCTTTTTACTAAAATTCAAGCTGATAAAATTTCCTATAAAATAGTTATTTGCATTTTTCATGTAGGACTAACCATAAGCGAGATATATGATTGAAAATAATTAATATTTAAAAAAAAAGTGCTTTAACAGAAAATGTCTTGTGATTTAAAATACACTTAATTTATTGGGTCCAATACTTTATTAGAAAAAAAAGGAAGTGACATAAAAGTCACTGAAGTCTTCAGAGTCGTTTTTAAATGCTGCAGTTTCGTCTTCGTCTCAAACATTGAAAACTGAATTACATTTTTGTTCAGTAACAGTCACAGTTTTCTTATTGGTTTTTTGCTTATATCTCGAAAACAGTTACTCCTATCAATTTTTATCTTTCTGTCAAAATTAAAGCTGATAAAATTTCCTACAAAATAAATATTTGCATTTTTCTTGTAGGACCAACCATAAGCGAGTTATAGAGTTGGATATAAATAATATTTAACAAAAATTTGCTTTAAAATAAAATGTTTGAAAAACTGAAATTAAACTAATTTAATTGTGTCTAACACTTTAGTAGAGGAAAAAGAAGAAGACATAAAAGTCACTAAAGGTTTCAAAGTTGTCTTTAATCGTCATATTAATAACAATAACATTAATAATAATAATACTAATAGTACTAAATTTGCTTATATGCAAACGCTTAATTAAGGTAACAGTGTTTTGGTTTCTTGCTCATATCTCGAAAACAGTTACTCCTATCAATTTTTATCTTTCTTTCAAAATTAAAGCTGATAACATTTCCTACAAAATAGTTATTTGCATTTTTCTTGTGGGACCAACCATAAGCGAGTTATAAAGTTGGATATAAATAATATTTAACAAAAGCTTGCTTAAAAATAAAATGTTTGAAATACTGAAATTAAACTAAATTAATTGTGTCTAACACTTTAGTAGAGAAAAAAGAAAAAGACATAAAAGTCACCAAAGTCTTCAAAATCGTTTTTAGTCGTCATATTAATAACAATAACATTAATAATAATAATACTAATAGTACTAAATCTGCTTATATGCAAGCGCTTTATTAAGGTAACAGTTTTTTGGTTTCTTGCTTATATCTCGAAAACAGTTACTCCTATGAATTTTTGTCTTTTTTTCAAAATTAAAGCTGATAAAATTTCCTACAAAATAGTTATTTGCATTTTTCTTGTAGGACCAACCATAAGCGAGTTATAGAGTTGGATATAAATACTTTTTAACAAAAATTTGCTTTAAAATAAAATGTTTGAAAAACTGAAATTAAACTAATTTAATTGTGTCTAACACTTTAGTAGAGGAAAAAGGAAAAGACATAAAAGTCACTAAAGGTTTCAGAGTTGTCTTTAGTTGTCATATTAATAACAATAACATTAATAATAATAATACTAATAGTATTAAATTTGCTTATATGCAAACGCTTAATTAAGGTAACAGTGTTTTGGTTTCTTGCTTATATCTCGAAAACAGTTACTCCTATCAATTTTTATCTTTTTACTAAAATTCAAGCTGATAAAATTTCCTATAAAATAGTTATTTGCATTTTTCATGTAGGACTAACCATAAGCGAGATATATGATTGAAAATAATTAATATTTAAAAAAAAAGTGCTTTAACAGAAAATGTCTTGTGATTTAAAATACACTTAATTTATTGGGTCCAATACTTTATTAGAAGAAAAAGGAAGTGACATAAAAGTCACTGAAGTCATCTTTCTGCCAAAATTAAAGCTGATAAAATTTCCTACAAAATAAATATTTGCATTTTTCTTGTAGGACCAACCATAAGCGAGTTATAGAGTTGGATATAAATAATATTTAACAAAAATTTGCTTAAAAATAAAATGTTTGAAATACTGAAATTAAACTAAATTAATTGTGTCTAACACTTTAGTAGAGAAAAAAGAAAAAGACATAAAAGTCACCAAAGTCTTCAGAATTGTTTTTAGTCGTCATATTAATAACAATAACATTAATAATAATAATACTAATAGTACTAAATCTGCTTATATGCAAGCGCTTTATTAAGGTAACAGTTTTTTGGTTTCTTGCTTATATCTCGAAAACAGTTACTCCTATGAATTTTTGTCTTTTTTTCAAAATTAAAGCTGATAAAATTTCCTACAAAATAGTTATTTGCATTTTTCTTGTAGGACCAACCATAAGCGAGTTATAGAGTTGGATATAAATACTTTTTAACAAAAATTTGCTTTAAAATAAAATGTTTGAAAAACTGAAATTAAACTAATTTAATTGTGTCTAACACTTTAGTAGAGGAAAAAGGGTAAGACATAAAAGTCACTAAAGGTTTCAGAGTTGTCTTTAGTTGTCATATTAATAAAAATAACATTAATAATAATAATACTAATAGTACTAAATTTGCTTATATGCAAACGCTTAATTAAGGTAACAGTGTTTTGGTTTCTTGCTTATATCTCGAAAACAGTTACTCCTATCAATTTTTTTCTTTTTACTAAAATTCAAGCTGATAAAATTTCCTATAAAATAGTTATTTGCATTTTTCATGTAGGACTAACCATAAGCGAGATATATGATTGAAAATAATTAATATTTAAAAAAAAAGTGCTTTAACAGAAAATGTCTTGTGATTTAAAATACACTTAATTTATTGGGTCCAATACTTTATTAGAAGAAAAAGGAAGTGACATAAAAGTCACTGAAGTCTTCAGAGTCGTTTTTAAATGCTGCAGTTTCGTCTTCGTCTCAAACATTGAAAACCGAATTACATTTTTGTTCAGTAACAGTCACAGTTTTCTTATTGGTTTTTTGCTTATATCTCGAAAACAGTTACTCCTATCAATTTTTATCTTTCTTTCAAAATTAAAGCTGATAAAATTTCCTACAAAATAGTTATTTGCATTTTTCTTGTTGGACCAACCATAAGCGAGTTATAGAGTTGGATATAAATAATATTTAACAAAAATTTGCTTTAAAATAAAATGTTTGAAAAACTGAAATTAAACTAATTTAATTGTGTCTAACACTTTAGTAGAGGAAAAAGAAGACGACATAAAAGTCACTAAAGGTTTCAAAGTTGTCTTTAATCGTCATATTAATAACAATAACATTAATAATAATAATACTAATAGAACTAAATTTGCTTATATGCAAACGCTTAATTAAGGTAACAGTGTTTTGGTTTCTTGCTCATATCTCGAAAACAGTTACTCCTATCAATTTTTATCTTTTTACTAAAATTCAAGCTGATAAAATTTCCTACAAAATAGTTATTTGCATTTTTTATGTAGGACTAACCATAAGCGAGATATAAGATTGAAAATAATTAATATTTAAAAAAGAAGTGCTTTAACAGAAAATGTCTTGTGATTTAAAATACACTTAATTTATTGGGTCCAATACTTTATTAGAAGAAAAAGGAAGTGACATAAAAGTCACTGAAGTCTTCAGAGTCGTTTTTAAATGCTGCAGTTTCGTCTTCGTCTCAAACATTGAAAACCGAATTAAATTTTTGTTCAGTAACAGTCACAGTTTTCTTATTGGTTTTTTGCTTATATCTCGAAAACAGTTACTCCTATCAATTTTTATCTTTCTTTCAAAATTAAAGCTGATAAAATTTCCTACAAAATAGTTATTTGCATTTTTCTTGTAGGACCAACCATAAGCGAGTTATAGAGTTGGATATAAATAATATATCACAAAAATTTGCTTTAAAATAAAATATTTGAAAAACTGAAATTAAACTAATTTAACTGTGTCTAACACTTTAGTAGAGGAAAAAGGAAAAGACATAAAAGTCACTAAAGGTTTCAGAGTTGTCTTTAGTTGTCATATTAATAACAATAACATTAATAATAATAATACTAATAGTACTAAATTTGCTTATATGCAAACGCTTAATTAAGGTAACAGTGTTTTGGTTTCTTGCTTATATCTCGAAAACAGTTACTCCTATCAATTTTTATCTTTTTACTAAAATTCAAGCTGATAAAATTTCCTACAAAATAGTTATTTGCATTTTTCATGTAGGACTAACCATAAGCGAGATATAAGTTTGAAAATAATTAATATTTAAAAAAAAAGTGCTTTAACAGAAAATGTCTTGTGATTTAAAATACACTTAATTTATTAGGTCCAATACTTTATTAGAAGAAAAAGGGGGTAACATATAAGTCACTGAAGTCTTCAGAGTCGATTGTAAATGCTGCATTTTCGTCTTCGTCTCAAACATTGAAAACTGAATTACATTTTTGTTCTGAAACGGTAACAGTTTTCACTTTGGTTTTTTGCTTATATCTCGAAAACAATTACTCCTATCAGTTTTTATTTTTTTTTTAAATAAAGCTGATAAAATTTCCTACATCTCGCTTATGGTTAGTTCTACATGAAAAATGCAAATAACTATTTTGTAGGAAATTTTATCACCTTTAATTTTGGTGAAAAAGTAAAAATTGATAGGAGTAACTGTTTTCGAGATATAGGCAAAAAACAAAAAAACTGTTACCTTAATTAAGCGCTTGCATATAAGCAAATTTAGTACTACTAGTATTGTTATTATAAATGTTATTGTTATTAATATGACGACTAAAGACAACTTTAAGACTTTAGTGACTTTTATGTCTCTCCTTTTTCCTCTACTAAAGTGTTAGACACAATTAATTTAGTTTAATTTCGGTTTTTCAAACATTTTATTTTAAAGCAAATTTTTGTTAAATATTAAAAACTATAAAATGGCTTAGATTGCCTAAAAACACAGATCACACATGATCTTTTGCATAAAAATGAGAAAACGCTTATGTAACACACAAAATAAGCTCCATTTTTCCTTTTTAAAAGTATTATTATTATTATTACTTTTGTTACTATTACTATTATTATTATTATTATTATTATTATTATTATTATTATTATTATTATTATTATTGTTATTATTATTATTATTATTATTATTATTATTATTATTATTATTAAAAACTTATATTAAACAGACAGAAAACGTCCTATTCTGACACAACTTAAAACACAGATCACACATGATCTTTTGCATAGAAATGAGAAAACGCTCATATAACACAAAATAAGCTTCATTTTGGCTTAGAAAACTAAGCTTACTTTTACTACTACTATTATTTTTATTTTTATTATTATTATTATTATTACTATTATTTTTATTATTATTATTACTATTATTATTATTATTATTATTATTATTATTATTATTATTATTAATATTATTATTAAAGACCGATTATAACTTTTGTATAGTAAATGTTTTTATACCAGTTTTAAAATGAGTTATTAATTTTAGACAATTTCTTGCCTAAAAACACAGATCACAGATGATCTCTTGCATAGAAATGAGAAAACGCTCAGATAACACAAAATAAGCATCATTTTTGCTTAGAAAAACTAAGCTTTAATTTAGAAAGAAATTTATTATTATAAGTATTATTATCATTATTATTATTATTATTATTATTATTATTATTGTCTCTTTTATTACTATTATTATTATTATTATTATTATTATTATTATTATTATTATTATTATTAACTTTTGTATAGTAAATGTTTTTATACCAGTTTTAAAATGAGTTATTAATTTTGTTCAATTTCTTGCCTAAAAACACAGATCACAGATGATCTCTTGCATAGAAATGAGAAAACGCTCATATAACACACAAAATAAGCATCATTTTTGCTTAGAAAAACTAAGCTTTAATTTAGAAAAAAATTCATTATTATAAGTATTATTATCAATATTATTATTATTATTATTATTATTATTATTATTATTATTATTATTATTATTTCTTTTATTACTATTATTATTATTATTATTATTATTATTACTATTATTATTATTATTATTATTACTATTATTATTATTATTATTATTATTATTATTATTATTAACTTTTGTATAGTAAATGTTTTTATACCAGTTTTAAAATGAGTTATTAATTTTAGACAATTTCTTGCCTAAAAATACAGATCACAGATGATTTCTTGCATAGAAATGATTTTATTTTAAAGCAAATTTTTGTTTAATATTATTTATATCCAACTCTATAACTTGCTTATGCTTGGTCCTACAAGAAAAATGTAAATAACTATTTTGGTGTTTTTGAGATATAAGCAAAAAACCAAAGTGAAAACTGTTACAGTTACTTAACAAAAATGTAATTCAGTTTTCAATGTTTGAGACGAAGACGAAAATGCAGCATTTAAAAACGACTCTGAAGACTTCAGTGACTTTTATGTCACCTCCTTTTTCTTCTAATAAAGTATTGGACCCAATAAATTAAGTGTATTTTAAATCACAAGACATTTTCTGTTAAAGCACTTTTTTTTAAAATATTAATTATTTTCAAACTTATATCTCGCTTATGGTTAGTCCTACATGAAAAATGCAAATTACTATTTTGTACAAAATTTTATCAGCTTGCTTTAATTTTAGTAAGAATTTAAAAATTGATAGGAGTAACTGTTTTCGAGATATAAGCAAGAAACCAAAAAACTGTTACCTTAATTAAGCGCTTGCATATAAGCAAATTTAGTAATATTAGTATTATTATTATTAATGTTATTGTTATTAATATGACGACTAAAAACGACTCTCAAGACTTTGGTGACTTTTATGTCTTCTCCTTTTACCTCTACTAAAGTGTTAGTCTTAGTTTAGTTTAATTTCGGTTTTTCAAACATTTTATTTTAAAGCAAATTTTTGTTAAAGATTATTTATATCCAACTCTATAACTCGCTTATGGTTGGTCCTACAAAAAAATGCAAATAACTATTTTGTTGGAAATTTTATCAGCTTTAATTTTGAAAAAAAGATAAAAATTGATAGGATTTACTGTTTTCGAGATATAAGCAAGAAACCAAAAAACTGTTACCTTAATTAAGCGTTTGCATATAAGCAAATTTAGTACTATTAGTATTATTATTATTAATGTTATTGTTATTAATATGACGACTAAAGACGACTCTGAAACATTTAGTGACTTTTATGTCTTCTCCTTTTTCCTCTACTAAAGTGTTAGACACAATTAATTTAGTTTAATTCCGGTTTTTCAAGCATTTTATTTTAAAGCAAATTTTTGTTAAATATTATTTATATCCAACTCTATAACTCGTTTATTCTTGGTCCTACAAGAAAAATGTAAATAACTATTTTGTTGGAAATTTTATCAGCTTTAATTTTGAAAGAAAGATAAAATTTGATAGGAGTAACTGTTTTCGAGATATAAGCAAAAAACCAATAAGAAAACTGTAACTGTTACTGAACAAAAATGTAATTCAGTTTTCAATGTTTGAGACGAAGACAAAAATGCAGCATTTAAAAACGACTCTGAAGACTTCAGTGACTTTTATGTTACCTCCTTTTTCTTCTAATAAAGTATTGGACCCAATAAATTAAGTGTATTTTAAATCACAAGACATTTTCTGTTAAAACACTTTTTTTTAATTATTAATTATTTTCAAACTTATATCTCGCTTATGGTTAGTTCTACATGAAAAATGCAAATAACTATTTTGTAGGAAATTTTATCACCTTTAATTTTGGTGAAAAAGTAAAAATTGTTAGGAGTAACTGTTTTCGAGATATAAGCAAAAAACAAAAAAACTGTTACCTTAAGTAAGCGCTTGCATATAAGCAAATTTAGTACTACTAGTATTGTTATTATAAATGTTATTGTTATTAATATGACGACTAAAGACAACTCTAAGACTTTAGTGACTTTTATGTCTCCTCCTTTTTCCGCTACTAAAGTGTTAGACACAATTAATTTAGTTTAATTTCAGATTTTCAAACATTTTATTTTAAAGCAAATTTTTGTTAAATTTTAAAAACTATAAAATGGGTTAGATTGCCTAAAAACACAGATCACACATGATCTTTTGCATAGAAATCAGAAAACGCTCATGTAACACACAAAATAAACTCCATTTTTCCTTATTAAAAGTATTATTATTATTATTACTTATGTTACTATTACTATTATTATTATTATTATTATTATTATTATTATTATTATTATTATTATTATTATTATTACTATTATTATTATTATTATTACTATTATTATTATTATTATTAGTATTAATTTTATTATTATTAAAAACTGATTATAACTTTTGTATAGTAAATGTTTTTATACCAGTTTTAAAATGAGATATTAATTTTAGACAATTTGTTGCCTAAAAACACAGATCACAGATGATTTCTTGCATAGAAATGAGAAAACGCTCATATAACACACAAAATAAGCTTCATTTTTGCTTAGAAAACTAAGCTTACTTTTATTACTATTATTATTTTCATTATTATTATTATTAATATTATTATTATTATTACTATTATTATTATTATTATTATTATTATTATTATTATTATTATTATTATTATTATTATTATTATTGTTATTATTATTATTATTAAAAACTTATATTAAACAGACAGAAAACGTCGTATTCTGACACAAAAAAACGAATTACGTTATAGACTTGACGAGATCGGCGTATCTCGGACTCTTATAGGACTCTTATAGGGTCAAAAAGTATCAGTTTGGATTAAAACAAATTATTTTTGTTGAGTCTCAGTCTGAATTGTTTATCAGTTCAAACAAAAACGGCTTATTTTAGACGATCTTTTGCTTTGAACAAGAAAACTTACATAGAACAGATTAAAAACGTATTAATCTGGCATAAAAGAGCAATTTATGTATCACTTCGGATAAAGGCAGCTAATCCTATTCGTTTCATTGCTTAAAATAGACAAAATTGTTAATAAATCTAACAAAAACGCTGTATTCTAGCACAAAATACTAATTACATTATAGTTTCGACGAGAATAGCTTATTTGGAATGATTCTATGCTTCCAAACGAGTAAATTTTTATTAAACAGATGCCAAACATCATGTTTTGTCCTATAAAGACATTTTATATTGCAGTTTGTATTAAAACAAAATATTTTCGTTGATTCTTTGTTAGAAGCAGCAAACCTAACATTAAAGAATCTGAAAACTTTGTATTCGGACACAAACCACCGAATTTTGTATCAGTTTAGACAAAAACGGTTGATTTTCGACAATATTTTGCTTTGAACAAGAAAACTTATATCAAACTGACTAAAAACGTCTTATTTTAGCACAAAACAAAAGATTTGCGTTATAGTCTTAACGAGAGCTGTTAATTTCAAACGGTTCTATGCTTTGAAACGAGTAAACTTTCACTGTACAGAGGAAAAACATCTTATTTCGCCTTTTAAAAACGATTCATGCCACAGTTTGGATAAAAACCAATTATTTTCGTTACAAACATGAAACCTTACATCAAAGTAACTGAAAACCCCTTATTCAGGCACAGAAATTCGAATTACGTTTCAGTCTGAACAAAAACTGCTTACTTTAGACGATCCTTTGTTTTGAATACAAAAACTTACATTAAAAAGATTAAAAACTTCTTATTCTGGCTGAAAACTGCAAATTATATATTACTCTAGATAAAAGCAATTTATCCTGATTACTCCTTTACTTAGAATAGAGTAAACTTGTATAAAACTTAATAAAAACTTTAAATTTCGTCTCAAAGAAATAATTTACGTTATAGTTTTGACCAGCACTGTTTATTTCAAACGATTTTATGATTCGAAACTAATGAACTTTTATGGGGCATATGCAAAACCACATATTACAATATAAAGCGTTGTTTTAAAGCAAATTATTACCTTTTGCAACAAGAAATTTCTCGTCAAAGAAACTGAAAACATCGTATCCATGCACAAATATCGAATTACGTATCAGTTTAGGCAAATACAGCTTATTTTAAACGATTCCTTGCTATAAACAAGAAAAATTTTATCAAACATATTGAAAATGTCTTATTCTCGAAAATAAGAGCAAATTATGTATCAGTTTTAACAAAAGCGGATTACTCTGTTTGATTCTATGCTTAGAGTAGAGTAAACTACTATAAAACGTAATGAAAACTCTATATTCAAGCTCAAAAGAACAAATTACGTTATAGTTTTGACAAAAAAAAATTATTTCGGACGACTACATATTTCGAAGTAAGCAAACTTTAATTGAACAAGTGCAAAAGCTAATACTTTGCTTTAAAATAACGATTTATGTGGTAATATGGTATTTTGCATCTGTCCTATAAAAGTTTACTCGTTTCGCTCCATTGAATCATTCGAAACAAATTATTTTGACACAACAACGAAAATAATTTTTTTGTTTAAACTGTAACATGTCGTTTTTATAAAACGAACTAAGACGTTTGGCATCTGTTTAGTGAAAGTTTTCTCGTTTGGGGGCATAAAATCGTTTGAAATTAACAGTTCTGGTCAAAACTATAACGTAAATTATTTCTTTGTGACGAAATTTAAAGTTTTCATTAAGTTTTATACAAGTTTGCTCTATTCTAAGCAAAGGAGTAATCAGGATAAACTGCTTTTATCCAAAGTAATACATAATTTGCAGTTTTGAGCCAGAATAAGACGTTTTTAATCTTTTTAATGTAACTTTTCGTGTTCAAAAGAAAGAATCGTCTAAAATAAGCCATTTGTGTCCAGACTGAAACGTAATTTGATTTTCTGGGCCTGAATAAGAAGTTTTCAGTTTCTTTGATGTAAGGTTTCTTGTTTGTAACAATGAATAAACGAAAATCATTGGTTTTAATCCAAACTGTGACATAAATCGTTTTTTAAAGGCGAAATCAGACGTTTTGTCTCTGTTCAGTGAAAGTATACTGGTTTCAAAGCATAGAATCGTTTGAAATTAACAGTTCTCGTCAAGACTATAACGCAAATCTTTAAAGTGATACAAAGAAATAATTTACGTAATAGTTTTGACCAGAATTGTTAATTTCAAACGATTTTATGCCCCCAAACGAGAAAACTTTCACTAAGCAGATGCCAAACGTCTTAGTTCGTTTTATAAAAGCGACTTATGTTACAGTTTAAACAAAAACAAATTATTTGTGTTGTTGTTGTGTCAAAATAATTTATTTCTAATGATTCAATGGAGCGAAACGGGTAAACTTTTATAGGACAGATGCAAAATACCATATTACCACATAAATCATTATTTTAAAGCAAAGTATTAGCTTTTGCACATGTTCAATTAAAGTTTGCTTACTTCGAAGTATGTAATCGTCCGAAATATTTTTTTTTGTCAAAACTATAACGTAATTTGTTCTTTTGAGCTTGAATATAGAGTTTTCATTACGTTTTATAGTAGTTTACTCTACTCTAAGCATAGAATCAAACAGAGTAATCCGCTTTTGTTAAAACTGATACATAATTTGCTCTTATTTTCGAGAATAAGACGTTTTCAATATGCTTGATAAAATTTTTCTTGTTTATAGCAAGGAATCGTTTAAAATAAGCTGTATTTGCCTAAACTGATACGTAATTAGATATTTATGTATGGATACGAAGTTTTCAGTTTCTTTGACGTGAAATTTCTTGTTGCAAAAGGTAATACTTTGCTTTAAAACAACGCTTTATATGGTAATATGTGGTTTTGCATCTGCCCCATAAAAGTTCATTAGTTTCGAATCATAATTTCGTTTGAAATAAACAGTGCTGGTCAAAACTATAACGTAAATTATTTCTTTGAGACGAAATTTAAAGTTTTCATTAAGTTTTATACAAGTTTACTCTATTCTAAGTAAAGGAGTAATCAGGATAAATTGCTTTTATCTAGAGTAATATATAATTTGCAGTTTTCAGCCAGAATAAAACGTTTTTAATCTTTTTAATGTAAGTTTTCGTGTTCAAAACAAAGGATCGTCTAAAATAAGCAGTTTTTGTCCAGACTGAAACGTAATTCGAATTTCTGTGCCTAAATAAGGGGTTTTCAGTTTCTTTGATGTAAGGTTTCTTGTTTGTAACAATGAATTAACAAAAACAATTGGTTTTTATCCAAACTGTGGCATGAATCAGCTTTAAGACTATAACGCAAATCTTTTGTTTTGTGCTAAAATAAGACGTTTTTAGTCAGTTTGATATAAGCTTTCTTGTTCAAAGCAAAATATTGTCGAAAATCAACCGTTTTTGTCTAAACTGAAACAAAATTCGGTGGTTTGTGTCCGAATACAAAGTTTTCAGATTCTTTAATGTTAGGTTTGCTGCTTCTAACAAAGAATCAACGAAAATATTTTGTTTTAATACAAACTGCAATTTAAAATGTCTTTATAGGACATAACATGATGTTTGGCATCTGTTTATTAAAAATTTACTCGTTTGGAAGCATAGAATCATTCCAAATAAGCTATTCTCGTCGAAACTATAATGTAATTAGTATTTTGTGCTAGAATACGGCGTTTTTGTTAGATTTATTAACAATTTTGTCTATTTTAAGCAATGAAACGAATAGGATTAGTTGCCTTTATCCAAAGTGATACATAAATTGCTCTTTTATGCCAGATTAATACGTTTTTAGATCGTCTAAAGTAAGCCGTTTTTGTTTGAACTGATGAACAATTCAGACTGAGAGTCAACAAAAATAATTTGTTTTAATCCAAACTGATAATTTTTGACCCTATAAGAGTCCTATAAGTGTCCGAGATACGCCGTTCTCGTCAAGTCTATAACGTAATTCGTTTTTTTGTGTCAGAATACGACGTTTTCTGTCTGTTTAATATAAGTTTTTAATAATAATAATAATAATAACAATAATAATAATAATAATAATAACAATAATAATAATAATAATAATAATAGTAATAAAAGAAATAATAATAATAATAATAATAATAATAATGATAATAATACTTATAATAATGAATTTCTTTCTAAATTAAAGCTTAGTTTTTCTAAGCAAAAATGATGCTTATTTTGTGTGTTATATGAGCGTTTTCTCATTTCTATGCAAGAGATCATCTGTGATCTGTGTTTTTAGGCAAGAAATTGAATAAAATTAATAACTCATTTTAAAACTGGTATAAAAACATTTACTATACAAAAGTTAATAATAATAATAATAATAATAATAATAATAATAATAATAATAATAATAATAATAATAATAATAATAATAATAATAATAATAATAATAATAATAATAATAATAATAATAATAATAATAATAATAATAATAATAGTAATAATAATAATAATAATAGTAATAATGATAATAATACTTATAATAATGAATTTCTTTCTAAATTAAAGCTTAGTTTTTCTAAGCAAAAATGATGCTTATTTTGTGTGTTATATGAGCGCTTTCTCATTTCTATGCAAGAAATCATCTGTGATCTGTATTTTTAGGCAAGAAATTGTCTAAAATTAATAACTCATTTTAAAACTGGTATAAAAACATTTACTATATAAAAGTTAATAATAATAATAATAATAATAATAATAATAATAATAATAATAATAATAATAATAATAATAATAATAATAATAATAATAATAATAATAATAATAATAATAATAATAATGATAATAATACTTATAATAATGAATTTCTTTCTAAATTAAAGCTTAGTTTTTCTAAGCAAAAATGATGCTTATTTTGTGTGTTATATGAGCGTTTTCTCATTTCTATGCAAGAGATCATCTGTGATCTGTGTTTTTAGGCAAGAAATTGAATAAAATTAATAACTCATTTTAAAACTGGTATAAAAACATTTACTATACAAAAGTTAATAATAATAATAATAATAATAATAATAATAATAATAATAATAATAATAATAATAATAATAATAATAATAATAATAGTAATAAAAGAAACAATAATAATAATAATAATAATAATAATAATGATAATAATACTTATAATAATAAATTTTTTTCTAAATTAAAGCTTAGTTTTTCTAAGCAAAAATGATGCTTATTTTGTGTTATCTGAGCGTTTTCTCATTTCTATGCAAGAGATCATCTGTGATCTGTGTTTTTAGGCAAGAAATTGTCTAAAATTAATAACTCATTTTAAAACTGGTATAAAAACATTTACTATACAAAAGTTAATAATAATAATAATAATAATAATAATAATAATAATAATAATAATAATAATAATAGTAATAATAATAATAATAATAATAATAATAATAATAATAATAGTAATAAAAGAAATAATAATAATAATAATAATAATAATAATAATAATAATAATAATAATGATAATAATACTTATAATAATGAGTTTCTTTCTAAATTAAAGCTTAGTTTTTCTAAGCAAAAATGATGCTTATTTTGTGTGTTATATGAGCGTTTTCTCATTTTTATGCAAGAGATCATCTGTGATCTGTGTTTTTAGGCAAGAAATTGAATAAACTTAATAACTCATTTTAAAACTGGTATAAAAACATTTACTATACAAAAGTTAATAATAATAATAATAATAATAATAATAATAATAATAATAATAATAATAGTAATAATAATAATAATAATAGTAATAATGATAGTAATACTTATAATAATGAATTTCTTTCTAAATTAAAGCTTAGTTTTTCTAAGCAAAAATGATGCTTATTTTGTGTGTTATATGAGCGTTTTCTCATTTCTATGCAAGAGATCATCTGTGATCTGTGTTTTTAGGCAAGAAATTGAATAAAATTAATAACTCATTTTAAAACTGGTATAAAAACATTTACTATACAAAAGTTAATAATAATAATAATAATAATAATAATAATAATAATAATAATAATAATAATAATAATAATAATAATAATAATAATAATAATAATAATAATAATAATAGTAATAAAAGAAACAATAATAATAATAATAATAATAATAATAATGATAATAATACTTATAATAATAAATTTCTTTCTAAATTAAAGCTTAGTTTTTCTAAGCAAAAATGATGCTTATTTTGTGTTATCTGAGCGTTTTCTCATTTCTATGCAAGAGATCATCTGTGATCTGTGTTTTTAGGCAAGAAATTGTCTAAAATTAATAACTCATTTTAAAACTGGTATAAAAACATTTACTATACAAAAGTTAATAATAATAATAATAATAATAATAATAATAATAATAATAATAATAATAATAATAGTAATAATAATAATAATAATAATAATAATAATAATAGTAATAAAACAAATAATAATAATAATAATAATAATAATAATAATAATGATAATAATACTTATAATAATGAGTTTCTTTCTAAATTAAAGCTTAGTTTTTCTAAGCAAAAATGATGCTTATTTTGTGTGTTATATGAGCGTTTTCTCATTTTTATGCAAGAGATCATCTGTGATCTGTGTTTTTAGGCAAGAAATTGAATAAACTTAATAACTCATTTTAAAACTGGTATAAAAACATTTACTGTACAAAAGTTAATAATAATAATAATAATAATAATAATAATAATAATAATAATAATAGTAATAATAATAATAATAATAGTAATAATGATAGTAATACTTATAATAATGAATTTCTTTCTAAATTAAAGCTTAGTTTTTCTAAGCAAAAATGATGCTTATTTTGTGTGTTATATGAGCGTTTTCTCATTTCTATGCAAGAGATCATCTGTGATCTGTGTTTTTAGGCAAGAAATCGAATAAAATTAATAACTCATTTTAAAACTGGTATAAAAACATTTACTATACAAAAGTTAATAATAATAATAATAATAATAATAATAATAATAATAATAATAATAATAATAATAATAATAATAACAATAATAATAATAATAATAATAATAATAATAATAATAATAATAATAATAATAATAATAATAATAGTAATAATAATAATAATAATAATAGTAATAATAATAATAATAATAATAATAATAATAATAATAATAATAATAATGATAATAATACTTATAATAATGAATTCCTTTCTAAATTAAAGCTTAGTTTTTCTAAGCAAAAATGATGCTTATTTTGTGTTATATGAGCGTTTTCTCATTTCTATGCAAGAGATCATCTGTGATCTGTGTTTTTAGGCAAGAAATTGAATAAAATTAATAACTCATTTTAAAACTGGTATAAAAACATTTACTATACAAATGTTAATAATAATAATAATAATAATAATAATAATAATAATAATAATAATAATAATAATAATAATAATAGTAATAATAATAATAATAATAGTAATAATGATAATAATACTTATAATAATGAATTTCTTTCTAAATTAATGCTTAGTTTTTCTAAGCAAAAATGATGCTTATTTTGTGTGTTATATGAGCGTTTTCTCATTTCTATGCAAGAGATCATCTGTGATCTGTGTTTTTAGGCAAGAAATTGTCTAAAATTAATAACTCATTTTAAAACTGGTATAAAAACATTTACTATACAAAAGTTATAATCGGTCTTTAATAATAATAATATTAATAATAATAATAATAATAATAAGAATAATAATAATAATAATAATAATTATAATAATAATAATAATAATAATAATAATAGTAATAATAATAATAAAAATAATAGTAATAATAATAATAATAATAAAAATAAAAATAATAGTAGTAGTAAAAGTAAGCTTAGTTTTCTAAGCCAAAATGAAGCTTATTTTGTGTTATATGAGCGTTTTCTCATTTCTATGCAAAAGATCATGTGTGATCTGTGTTTTAAGTTGTGTCAGAATACGACGTTTTCTGTCTGTTTAATATAAGTTTTTAATAATAATAATAATAATAATAATAATAATAATAATAATAATAATAATAATAATAATAATAATAATAATAATAATAATAATAATAATAATAATAATAATAATAATAATAATAGTAATAGTAACAAAAGTAATAATAATAATAATACTTTTAAAAAGGAAAAATGGAGCTTATTTTGTGTGTTACATGAGCGTTTTCTCATTTTTATGCAAAAGATCATGTGTGATCTGTGTTTTTAGGCAATCTAAGCCATTTTATAGTTTTTAATATTTAACAAAAATTTGCTTTAAAATAAAATGTTTGAAAAACCGAAATTAAACTAAATTAATTGTGTCTAACACTTTAGTAGAGGAAAAAGGAGAGACATAAAAGTCACTAAAGTCTTAAAGTTGTCTTTAGTCGTCATATTAATAACAATAACATTTATAATAACAATACTAGTAGTACTAAATTTGCTTATATGCAAGCGCTTAATTAAGATAACAGTTTTTTTGTTTTCTGCCTATATCTCGAAAACAGTTACTCCTATCAATTTTTACTTTTTCACCAAAATAAAAGGTGATACAATTTCCTACAAAATAGTTGTTTGCATTTTTCATGTAGAACTAACCATAAGCGAGATATAAGTTTGAAAATAATTATTAATTAAAAAAAAGTGTTTTAACAGAAAATGTCTTGTGATTTAAAATACACTTAATTTGTTGGGTCCAATACTTTATTAGAAGAAAAAGGAGGTGACATAAAAGTCACTGAAGTCTTCAGAGTCGTTTTTAAATGCTGCATTTTTGACTTCGTCTCAAACATTGAAAACTGAATTACATTTTTGTTCAGTAACAGTTACAGTTTTCTTATTGGTTTTTTGCTTAGATCTCGAAAACAGTTACTCCTATCAAATTTTATCTTTCTTTCAAAATTAAAGCTGATAAAATTTCCAACAAAATAGTTATTTACATTTTTCTTGTAGGACCAAGCATAAACGAGTTATAGAGTTGGATATAAATAATATTTAACAAAAATTTGCTTTAAAATAAAATGCTTGAAAAACCGGAATTAAACTAAATTAATTGTGTCTAATACTTTAGTAGAGGAAAAAGGAGAAGACATAAAAGTCACTAAATGTTTCAGAGTCGTCTTTAGTCGTCATATTAATAACAATAACATTAATAATAATAATACTAATAGTACTAAATTTGCTTATATGCAAACGCTTAATTAACGTAACATTTTTTTGGTTTCTTGCTTATATCTCGAAAACAGTTACTTCTATCAATTTTTATCTTTTTTTCAAAATTAAAGCTGATAAAATTTCCTACAAAATAGTTATTTGCATTTTTTTGTAGGACCAACCATAAGCGAGTTATAGAGTTGGATATAAATAATATTTAACAAAAATTTGCTTTAAAATAAAATGTTTGAAAAACCGAAATTAAACTAAATTAATTGAGTCTAACACTTTAGTAGAGGAAAAAGAAAAAGACATAAAAGTCACTAAAGGTTTCAGAGTTGTCTTTAGTTGTCATATTAATAACAATAACATTAATAATAATAATACTAATAGTACTAAATTTGCTTATATGCAAACGCTTAATTAAGGTAACAGTGTTTTGGTTTCTTGCTTAAATCTCGAAAACAGTTACTCCTATCAATTTTTATCTTTTTACTAAAATTCAAGCTGATAAAATTTCCTACAAAATAGTTATTTGCATTTTTCATGTAGAACTAACCATAAGCGAGATATATGATTGAAAATAATTAATATTTAAAAAAAAAGTGCTTTAACAGAAAATGTCTTGTGATTTAAAATACACTTAATTTATTGGGTCCAATACTTTATTAGAAGAAAAAGGAAGTGACATAAAAGTCACTGAAGTCTTTAGAGTCGTTTTTAAATGCTGCAGTTTCGTCTTCGTCTCAAATATTGGAAACTGAATTACATTTTTGTTCAGTAACAGTCACAGTTTTCTTATTGGTTTTTTGCTTATATCTCGAAAACAGTCACTCCTATCAATTTTTATCTTTCTATCAAAATTAAAGCTGATAAAATTTCCTACAAAATAGTTATTTGCATTTTTCTTGTAGGACCAACCATAAGCGAGTTATAGAGTTGGATATAAATAATATTTAACAAAAAGTTGCTTTAAAATAAAATGTTTAAAAAACTGAAATTAAACTAATTTAATTGTGTCTAACACTTTAGTAGAGAAAAAAGAAGAAGACATAAAAGTCACTAAAGGTTTCAAAGTTGTCTTTAATCGTCATATTAATAACAATAACATTAATAATAATAATACTAATAGTACTAAATTTGCTTATATGCAAACGCTTAATTAAGGTAACAGTGTTTTGGTTTCTTGCTCATATCTCGAAAACAGTTACTCCTATCAATTTTCATCTTTTTACTAAAATTCAAGCTGATAAAATTTCCTACAAAATAGTTATTTGCATTTTTTATGTAGGACTAACCATAAGCGAGATATAAGATTGAAAATAATTAATATTTAAAAAAGAAGTGCTTTAACAGAAAATGTCTTGTGATTTGAAATACACCGAATTTATTAGGTCCAATCTTTTATTAAAAAAAAAAGGGGGTGACATATAAGTCACTGAAGTCTTCAGAGTCGATTTTAAATGCTGCATTTTCGTCTTCGTCTCAAACATTGAAAACTGAATTACATTTTTGTTCTGAAACGGTAACAGTTTTTACTTTGGTTTTTTGCTTATATCTCGAAAACCGTTACTCCTATCAATTTTTATCTTTCTTTCAAAATTAAAGCTGATAACATTTCCTACAAAATAGTTATTTGCATTTTTCTTGTAGGACCAACCATAAGCGAGTTATAAAGTTGGATATAAATAATATTTAACAAAAACTTGCTTAAAAATAAAATGTTTGAAATACTGAAATTAAACTAAATTAATTGTGTCTAACACTTTAGTAGAGAAAAAAGAAAAAGACATAAAAGTCACCAAAGTCTTCAGAATCGTTTTTAGTCGTCATATTAATAACAATAACATTAATAATAATAATACTAATAGTACTAAATCTGCTTATATGCAAGCGCTTTATTAAGGTAACAGTTTTTTGGTTTCTTGCTTATATCTCGAAAACAGTTACTTCTATGAATTTTTGTCTTTCTTTTAAAATTAAAGCTGATAAAATATTCTACAAAATAGTTATTTGCATTTTTCTTGTAGGACCAACCATAAGCGAGTTATAGAGTTGGATATAAATAATATTTAACAAAAATTTGCTTTAAAATAAAATGTTTGAAAAACTGAAATTAAACTAATTTAACTGTGTCTAACACTTTAGTAGAGAAAAAAGGAAAAGACATAAAAGTCACTAAAGGTTTCAGAGTTGTCTTTAGTTGTCATATTAATAACAATAACATTAATAATAATAATACTAATAGTACTAAATTTGCTTATATGCAAACGCTTAATTAAGGTAACAGTGTTTTGGTTTCTTGCTTATATCTCGAAAACAGTTACTCCTATCAATTTTTATCTTTTTACTAAAATTCAAGCTGATAAAATTTCCTACAAAATAGTTATTTGCATTTTTCATGTAGGACTAACCGCAAGCGAGATATATGATTGAAAATAATTAATATTTAAAAAAAAAGTGCTTTAGCAGAAAATGTCTTGTGATTTAAAATACACTTAATTTATTGGGTCCAATACTTTATTAGAAGAAAAAGGAAGTGACATAAAAGTCACTGAAGTCTTCAGAGTCGTTTTTAAATGCTGCAGTTTCGTCTTCGTCTCAAACATTGAAAACCGAATTACATTTTTGTTCAGTAACAGTCACAGTTTTCTTATTGGTTTTTTGCTTATATCTCGAAAACAATTACTCCTATCAATTTTTATTTTTCTTTCAAAATTAAAGCTGATAAAATTTCCTACAAAATAGTTATTTGCATTTTTCTTGTAGGACCAACCATAAGCGAGTTATAGAGTTGGATATAAATAATATTTAACAAAAATTTGCTTTAAAATAAAATGTTTGAAAAACTGAAATTAAACTAATTTAATTGTGTCTAACACTTTAGTAGAGAAAAAAGAAGAAGACATAAAAGTCACTAAAGGTTTCAAAGTTGTCTTTAATCGTCATATTAATAACAATAACATTAATAATAATAATACTAATAGTACTAAATTTGCTTATATGCAAACGCTTAATTAAGGTAACAGTGTTTTGGTTTCTTGCTCATATCTCGAAAACAGTTACTCCTATCAATTTTTATCTTTTTACTAAAATTCAAGCTGATAAAATTTCCTACAAAATAATTATTTGCATTTTTTATGTAGGACTAACCATAAGCGAGATATAAGATTGAAAATAATTAATATTTAAAAAAGAAGTGCTTTAACAGAAAATGTCTTGTGATTTAAAATACATATAATTTATTAGGTCCAATACTTTATTAGAAAAAAAAGGGAGTGACATATAAGTCACTGAAGTCTTCAGAGTCGATTTTAAATGCTGCATTTTCGTCTTCGTCTCAAACATTGAATACTGAATTACATTTTAGTTCTGAAACGGTAACAGTTTTTACTTTGGTTTTTTGCTTATATCTCGAAAACAGTTACTCCTATCAATTTTTATCTTTCCTTCAAAATTAAAGCTGATAACATTTCCTACAAAATAGTTATTTGCATTTTTCTTGTAGGACCAACCATAAGCGAGTTATAAAGTTGGATATAAATAATATTTAACAAAAACTTGCTTAAAAATAAAATGTTTGAAATACTGAAATTAAACTAAATTAATTGTGTCTAACACTTTAGTAGAGAAAAAAGAAAAAGACATAAAAGTCACCAAAGTCTTCAAAATCGTTTTTAGTCGTCATATTAATAACAATAACATTAATAATAATAATACTAATAGTACTAAATCTGCTTATATGCAAGCGCTTTATTAAGGTAACAGTTTTTTGGTTTCATGCTTATATCTCGAAAACAGTTACTCCTATGAATTTTTGTCTTTCTTTCAAAATTAAAGCTGATAAAATATTCTACAAAATAGTTATTTGCATTTTTCTTGTAGGACCAACCATAAGCGAGTTATAGAGTTGGATATAAATAATATATAACAAAAATTTGCTTTAAAATAAAATGTTTGAAAAACTGAAATTAAACTAATTTAACTGTGTCTAACACTTTAGTAGAGGAAAAAGGAAAAGACATAAAAGTCACTAAAGGTTTCGGAGTTGTCTTTAGTTGTCATATTAATAACAATAACATTAATAATAATAATACTAATAGTACTAAATTTGCTTATATGCAAACGCTCAATTAAGGTAACAGTGTTTTGGTTTCTTGCTTATATCTCGAAAACAGTTACTCCTATCAATTTTTATCTTTTTACTAAAATTCAAGCTGATAAAATTTTCTACAAAATAGTTATTTGCATTTTTCATGTAGGACTAACCATAAGCGAGATATAAGTTTGAAAATAATTAATATTTAAAAAAAAGTGCTTTAACAGAAAATGTCTTGTGATTTAAAATACACTTAATTTATTAGGTCCAATACTTTATTAGAAGAAAAAGGGGGTGACATATAAGTCACTGAAGTCTTCAGAGTCGATTGTAAATGCTGCATTTTCGTCTTCGTCTCAAACATTGAAAACTGAATTACATTTTTGTTCTGAAACGGTAACAGTTTTCACTTTGGTTTTTTGCTTATATCTCGAAAACAACTACTCCTATCAGTTTTTATTTTTTTTTTCAAAATAAAGCTGATAAAATTTCCTACAAAATAGTTATTTGCATTTTTCTTGTAGGACCAACCATAAGCGAGTTATAAAGTTGGATATAAATAATATTTAACAAAAACTTGCTTAAAAATTAAATGTTTGAAATACTGAAATTAAACTAAATTAGTTGTGTCTAACACTTTAGTAGAGAAAAAAGAAAAAGACATAAAAGTCACCAAAGTCTTCAGAATCGTTTTTAGTCGTCATATTAATAACAATAACATTAATAATAATAATACTAATAGTACTAAATCTGCTTATATGCAAGCGCTTTATTAAGGTAACAGTTTTTTGGTTTCTTGCTTATATCTCGAAAACAGTTACTCCTATGAATTTTTGTCTTTTTTTCAAAATTAAAGCTGATAAAATTTCCTACAAAATAGTTATTTGCATTTTTCTTGTAGGACCAACCATAAGCGAGTTATAGAGTTGGATATAAATAATATTTAACAAAAATTTGCTTTAAAATAAAATGTTTGAAAAACTGAAATTAAACTAATTTAATTGTGTCTAACACTTTAGTAGAGGAAAAAGAAGAAGACATAAAAGTCACTAAAGGTTTCAAGGTTGTCTTTAATCGTCATATTAATAACAATAACATTAATAATAATAATACTAATAGTACTAAATTTGCTTATATGCAAACGCTTAATTAAGGTAACAGTGTTTTGGTTTCTTGCTCATATCTCGAAAACAGTTACTCCTATGAATTTTTGTCTTTTTTTCAAAATTAAAGCTGATAAAATTTTCTACTAAATAGTTATTTGCATTTTTCTTGTAGGACCAACCATAAACGAGTTATAGATTTGGATATAAATAATATTTAACAAAAATTTGCTTAAAAATAAAATGTTTGAAATACTGAAATTAAACTAAATTAATTGTGTCTAACACTTTAGTAGAGAAAAAAGAAAAAGACATAAAAGTCACTAAAGTCTTCAGAATCGTTTTTAGTCGTCATATTAATAACAATAACATTAATAATAATAATACTAATAGTACTAAATCTGCTTATATGCAAGCGCTTTATTAAGGTAACAGTTTTTTGGTTTCTTGCTTATATCTCGAAAAGAGTTACTCCTATGAATTTTTGTCTTTTTTTCAAAATTAAAGCTGATAAAATTTTCTACTAAATAGTTATTTGCATTTTTCTTGTAGGACCAACCATAAACGAGTTATAGAGTTGGATATAAATAATATTTAACAAAAATTTGCTTTAAAATAAAATGTTTGAAAAACTGAAATTAAACTAATTTAATTGTGTCTAACACTTTAGTAGAGGAAAAAGAAAAAGACATAAAAGTCACTAAAGGTTTCAGAGTTGTCTTTAGTTGTCATATTAATAACAATAACATTAATAATATTAATACTAATAGTACTAAATTTGCTTATATGCAAACGCTTAATTAAGGTAACAGTGTTTTGGTTTCTTGCTTATATCTCGAAAACAGTTACTCCTATCAATTTTTATCTTTTTACTAAAATTTAAGCTGATAAAATTTCCTACAAAATAGTTATTTGCATTTTTCATGTAGGACTAACCATAAGCGAGATATATGATTGAAAATAATTAATATTTAAAAAAAAAGTGCTTTAACAGAAAATGTCTTGTGATTTAAAATACACTTAATTTATTGGGACCAATACTTTATTAGAAGAAAAAGGAAGTGACATAAAAGTCACTGAAGTCTTCAGAGTCGTTTTTAAATGCTGCAGTTTCGTCTCCGTCTCAAACCTTGAAAACTGAATTACATTTTTGTTCAGTAACAGTCACAGTTTTCTTATTGGTTTTTTGCTTATATCTCGAAAACAGTTACTCCTATCAATTTTTATCTTTTTGTCAAAATTAAAGCTGATAAAATTTCCTACAAAATAGTTATTTGCATTTTTCTTGTAGGACCAACCATAAGCGAGTTATAGAGTTGGATATAAATAATATTTAACAAAAACTTGCTTAAAAATAAAATGTTTGAAATACTGAAATTAAACTAAATTAATTGTGTCTAACACTTTAGTAGAGAAAAAAGAAAAGGACATAAAAGTCACCAAAGTCTTCAGAATCGTTTTTAGTCGTCATATTAATAACAATAACATTAATAATAATAATACTAATAGTACTAAATCTGCTTATATGCAAGCGCTTTATTAAGGTAACAGTTTTTTGGTTTCTTGCTTATATCTCGAAAACAGTTACACCTATGAATTTTTGTCTTTCTTTCAAAATTAAAGCTGATAAAATATTCTACAGAATAGTTATTTGCATTTTTCTTGTAGGACCAACCATAAGCGAGTTATAGAGTTGGATATAAATAATATTTAACAAAAATTTGCTTTAAAATAAAATGTTTGAAAAACTGAAATTAAACTAATTTAACTGTGTCTAACACTTTAGTAGAGAAAAAAGGAAAAGACATAAAAGTCACTAAAGGTTTCAGAGTTGTCTTTAGTTGTCATATTAATAACAATAACATTAATAATAATAATACTAATAGTACTAAATTTGCTTATATGCAAACGCTTAATTAAGGTAACAGTGTTTTGGTTTCTTGCTTATATCTCGAAAACAGTTACTCCTATCAATTTTTATCTTTTTACTAAAATTCAAGCTGATAAAATTTCCTACAAAATAGTTATTTGCATTTTTCATGTAGGACTAACCATAAGCGAGATATATGATTGAAAATAATTAATATTTAAAAAAAAAGTGCTTTAACAGAAAATGTCTTGTGATTTAAAATACACTTAATTTATTGGGTCCAATACTTTATTAGAAGAAAAAGGAAGTGACATAAAAGTCACTGAAGTCTTCAGAGTCGTTTTTAAATGCTGCAGTTTCGTCTTCGTCTCAAACATTGAAAACCGAATTACATTTTTGTTCAGTAACAGTCACAGTTTTCTTATTGGTTTTTTGCTTATATCTCGAAAACAGTTACTCCTATCAATTTTTATCTTTCTTCCAAAATTAAAGCTGATAAAATTTCCTACAAAATAGTTATTTGCATTTTTCTTGTAGGACCAACCATAAGCGAGTTATAGAGTTGGATATAAATAATATTTAACAAAAATTTGCTTTAAAATAAAATGTTTGAAAAACTGAAATTAAACTAATTTAATTGTGTCTAACACTTTAGTAGAGGAAAAAGAAGAAGACATAAAAGTCACTAAAGGTTTCAAAGTTGTCTTTAATCGTCATATTAATAACAATAACATTAATAATAATAATACTAATAGTACTAAATTTGCTTATATGCTAACGCTTAATTAAGGTAACAGTGTTTTGGTTTCTTGCTCATATCTCGAAAACAGTTACTCCTATCAATTTTTATCTTTTTACTAAAATTCAAGCTGATAAAATTTCCTACAAAATAGTTATTTGCATTTTTTATGTAGGACTAACCATAAGCGAGATATAAGATTGAAAATAATTAATATTTAAAAAAGAAGTGCTTTAACAGAAAATGTCTTGTGATTTAAAATACACTTAATTTATTAGGTCCAATACTTTATTAGAAAAAAAAAGGGGTGACATATAAGTCACTGAAGTCTGCAGAGTCGATTTTAAATGCTGCATTTTCGTCTTCGTCTCAAACATTGAAAACTGAATTATATTTTTGTTCTGAAACGGTAACAGTTTTTACTTTGGTTTTTTGCTTATATCTCGAAAACAGTTACTCCTATCAATTTTTATCTTTCTTTCAAAATTAAAGCTGATAACATTTCCTACAAAATAATTATTTGCATTTTTCTTGTAGGACCAACCATAAGCGAGTTATAAAGTTGGATATAAATAATATTTAACAAAAACTTGCTTAAAAATAAAATGTTTGAAATACTGAAATTAAACTAAATTAATTGTGTCTAACACTTTAGTAGAAAAAAAAGAAAAGGACATAAAAGTCACCAAAGCCTTCAGAATCGTTTTTAGTCGTCATATTAATAACAATAACATTAATAATAATAATACTAATAGTACTAAATCTGCTTATATGCAAGCGCTTTATTAAGGTAACAGTTTTTTGGTTTCTTGCTTATATCTCGAAAACAGTTACTCCTATGAATTTTTGTCTTTCTTTCAAAATTAAAGCTGATAAAATATTCTACAGAATAGTTATTTGCATTTTTCTTGTAGGACCAACCATAAGCGAGTTATAGAGTTGGATATAAATAATATTTAACAAAAATTTGCTTTAAAATAAAATGTTTGAAAAACTGAAATTAAACTAATTTAATTGTGTCTAACACTTTAGTAGAGGAAAAAGAAGAAGACATAAAAGTCACTAAAGGTTTCAAAGTTGTCTTTAATCGTCATATTAATAACAATAACATTAATAATAATAATACTAATAGTACTAAATTTGCTTATATGCTAACGCTTAATTAAGGTAACAGTGTTTTGGTTTCTTGCTCATATCTCGAAAACAGTTACTCCTATCAATTTTTATCTTTTTACTAAAATTCAAGCTGATAAAATTTCCTACAAAATAGTTATTTGCATTTTTTATGTAGGACTAACCATAAGCGAGATATAAGATTGAAAATAATTAATATTTAAAAAAGAAGTGCTTTAACAGAAAATGTCTTGTGATTTAAAATACACTTAATTTATTAGGTCCAATACTTTATTAGAAAAAAAAAGGGGTGACATATAAGTCACTGAAGTCTGCAGAGTCGATTTTAAATGCTGCATTTTCGTCTTCGTCTCAAACATTGAAAACTGAATTATATTTTTGTTCTGAAACGGTAACAGTTTTTACTTTGGTTTTTTGCTTATATCTCGAAAACAGTTACTCCTATCAATTTTTATCTTTCTTTCAAAATTAAAGCTGATAACATTTCCTACAAAATAATTATTTGCATTTTTCTTGTAGGACCAACCATAAGCGAGTTATAAAGTTGGATATAAATAATATTTAACAAAAACTTGCTTAAAAATAAAATGTTTGAAATACTGAAATTAAACTAAATTAATTGTGTCTAACACTTTAGTAGAAAAAAAAGAAAAGGACATAAAAGTCACCAAAGCCTTCAGAATCGTTTTTAGTCGTCATATTAATAACAATAACATTAATAATAATAATACTAATAGTACTAAATCTGCTTATATGCAAGCGCTTTATTAAGGTAACAGTTTTTTGGTTTCTTGCTTATATCTCGAAAACAGTTACTCCTATGAATTTTTGTCTTTCTTTCAAAATTAAAGCTGATAAAATATTCTACAGAATAGTTATTTGCATTTTTCTTGTAGGACCAACCACAAGCGAGTTATAGAGTTGGATATAAATAATATTTAACAAAAATTTGCTTTAAAATAAAATGTTTGAAAAACTGAAATTAAACTAATTTAATTGTGTCTAACACTTTAGTAGAGGAAAAAGAAGAAGACATAAAAGTCACTAAAGGTTTCAAAGTTGTCTTTAATCGTCATATTAATAACAATAACATTAATAATAATAATACTAATAGTACTAAATTTGCTTATATGCTAACGCTTAATTAAGGTAACAGTGTTTTGGTTTCTTGCTCATATCTCGAAAACAGTTACTCCTATCAATTTTTATCTTTTTACTAAAATTCAAGCTGATAAAATTTCCTACAAAATAGTTATTTGCATTTTTTATGTAGGACTAACCATAAGCGAGATATAAGATTGAAAATAATTAATATTTAAAAAAGAAGTGCTTTAACAGAAAATGTCTTGTGATTTAAAATACACTTAATTTATTAGGTCCAATACTTTATTAGAAAAAAAAAGGGGTGACATATAAGTCACTGAAGTCTGCAGAGTCGATTTTAAATGCTGCATTTTCGTCTTCGTCTCAAACATTGAAAACTGAATTACATTTTTGTTCTGAAACGGTAACAGTTTTTACTTTGGTTTTTTGCTTATATCTCGAAAACAGTTACTCCTATCAATTTTTATCTTTCTTTCAAAATTAAAGCTGATAACATTTCCTACAAAATAATTATTTGCATTTTTCTTGTAGGACCAACCATAAGCGAGTTATAAAGTTGGATATAAATAATATTTAACAAAAACTTGCTTAAAAATAAAATGTTTGAAATACTGAAATTAAACTAAATTAATTGTGTCTAACACTTTAGTAGAAAAAAAAGAAAAGGACATAAAAGTCACCAAAGCCTTCAGAATCGTTTTTAGTCGTCATATTAATAACAATAACATTAATAATAATAATACTAATAGTACTAAATCTGCTTATATGCAAGCGCTTTATTAAGGTAACAGTTTTTTGGTTTCTTGCTTATATCTCGAAAACAGTTACTCCTATGAATTTTTGTCTTTCTTTCAAAATTAAAGCTGATAAAATATTCTACAGAATAGTTATTTGCATTTTTCTTGTAGGACCAACCACAAGCGAGTTATAGAGTTGGATATAAATAATATTTAACAAAAATTTGCTTTAAAATAAAATGTTTGAAAAACTGAAATTAAACTAATTTAACTGTGTCTAACACTTTAGTAGAGAAAAAAGGAAAAGACATAAAAGTCACTAAAGGTTTCAGAGTTGTCTTTAGTTGTCATATTAATAACAATAACATTAATAATAATAATACTAATAGTACTAAATTTGCTTATATGCAAACGCTTAATTAAGGTAACAGTGTTTTGGTTTCTTGCTTATATCTCGAAAACAGTTACTCCTATCAATTTTTATCTTTTTACTAAAATTCAAGCTGATAAAATTTCCTACAAAATAGTTATTTGCATTTTTCATGTAGGACTAACCATAAGCGAGATATATGATTGAAAATAATTAATATTTAAAAAAAAAGTGCTTTAACAGTAAATGTCTTGTGATTTAAAATACACTTAATTTATTGGGTCTAATACTTTATTAGAAGAAAAAGGAAGTGACATAAAAGTCACTGAAGTCTTCAGAGTCGTTTTTAAATGCTGCAGTTTCGTCTTCGTCTCAAACATTGAAAACCGAATTACATTTTTGTTCAGTAACAGTCACAGTTTTCTTATTGGTTTTTTGCTTATATCTCGAAAACAGTTACTCCTATCAATTTTTATCTTTCTTTCAAAATTAAAGCTGATAAAATTTCCTACAAAATAGTTATTTGCATTTTTCTTGTAGGATCAACCATAAGCGAGTTATAGAGTTGGATATAAATAATATTTAACAAAAATTTGCTTTAAAATAAAATGTTTGAAAAACTGAAATTAAACTAATTTAATTGTGTCTAACACTTTAGTAGAGGAAAAAGAAGAAGACATAAAAGTCACTAAAGGTTTCAAAGTTGTCTTTAATCGTCATATTAATAACAATAACATTAATAATAATAATACTAATAGTACTAAATTTGCTTATATGCAAACGCTTAATTAAGGTAACAGTGTTTTGGTTTCTTGCTCATATTTCGAAAACAGTTACTCCTATCAATTTTTATCTTTTTACTAAAATTCAAGCTGATAAAATTTCCTACAAAATAGTTATTTGCATTTTTTATGTAGGACTAACCATAAGCGAGATATAAGATTGAAAATAATTAATATTTAAAAAAGAAGTGCTTTAACAGAAAATGTCTTGTGATTTAAAATACACTTAATTTATTAGGTCCAATACTTTATTAGAAAAAAAAGGGGGTGACATATAAGTCACTGAAGTCTTCAGAGTCGATTTTAAATGCTGCATTTTCGTCTTCGTCTCAAACATTGAAAACTGAATTACATTTTTGTTCTGAAACGGTAACAGTTTTTACTTTGGTTTTTTGCTTATATCTCGAAAACAGTTACTCCTATCAATTTTTATCTTTCTTTCAAAATTAAAGCTGATAACATTTCCTACAAAATAGTTATTTGCATTTTTCTTGTAGGACCAACCATAAGCGAGTTATAAAGTTGGATATAAATAATATTTAACAAAAACTTGCTTAAAAATAAAATGTTTGAAATACTGAAATTAAACTAAATTAATTGTGTCTAACACTTTAGTAGAGAAAAAAGAAAAAGACATAAAAGTCACCAAAGTCTTCAGAATCGTTTTTAGTCGTCATATTAATAACAATAACATTAATAATAATAATACTAACAGTACTAAATCTGCTTATATGCAAGCGCTTTATTAAGGTAACAGTTTTTTGGTTTCTTGCTTATATCTCGAAAACAGTTACTCCTATGAATTTTTGTCTTTCTTTCAAAATTAAAGCTGATAAAATATTCTACAAAATAGTTATTTGCATTTTTCTTGTAGGACCAACCATAAGCGAGTTATAGAGTTGGATATAAAAAATATATAACAAAAATTTGCTTTAAAATAAAATGTTTGAAAAACTGAAATTAAACTAATTTAACTGTGTCTAACACTTTAGTAGAGGAAAAAGAAAAAGACATAAAAGTCACTAAAGGTTTCAGAGTTGTCTTTAGTTGTCATATTAATAACAATAACATTAATAATAATAATACTAATAGTACTAAATTTGCTTATATGCAAACGCTTAATTAAGGTAACAGTGTTTTGGTTTCTTGCTTATATCTCGAAAACAGTAACTCTTATCAATTTTTATATTTTTACTAAAATTCAAGCTGATAAAATTTCCTACAAAATAGTTATTTGCATTTTTCATGTAGGACTAACCATAAGCGAGATATAAGTTTGAAAATAATTAATATTTAAAAAAAAGTGCTTTAACAGAAAATGTCTTGTGATTTAAAATACACTTAATTTATTAGGTCCAATACTTTATTAGAAGAAAAAGGGGGTGACATATAAGTCACTGAAGTCTTCAGAGTCGATTGTAAATGCTGCATTTTCGTCTTCGTCTCAAACATTGAAAACTGAATTACATTTTTGTTCTGAAACGGTAACAGTTTTCACTTTGGTTTTTTGCTTATATCTCGAAAACAATTACTCCTATCAGTTTTTATTTTTTCTTTAAAATAAAGCTGATAAAATTTCCTACAAAATAGTTATTTGCATTTTTCTTGTAGGACCAACCATAAGCGAGTTATAAAGTTGGATATAAATAATATTTAACAAAAACTTGCTTAAAAATTAAATGTTTGAAATACTGAAATTAAACTAAATTAATTGTGTCTAACACTTTAGTAGAGAAAAAAGAAAAAGACATAAAAGTTACCAAAGTCTTCAGAATCGTTTTTAGTCGTCATATTAATAACAATAACATTAATAATAATAATACTAATAGTAGACTTTGGTAACTTTTATGTCTTTTTCTTTTTTCTCTACTAAAGTGTTAGACACAATTAATTTAGTTTAATTTCAGTATTTCAAACATTTAATTTTTAAGCAAGTTTTTGTTAAATATTATTTATATCCAACTTTATAACTCGCTTATGGTTGGTCCCACAAGAAAAATGCAAATAACTATTTTGTAGGAAATGTTATCAGCTTTAATTTTGAAAGAAAGATAAAAATTGATAGGAGTAACTGTTTTCGAGATATGAGCAAGAAACCAAAACACTGTTACCTTAATTAAGCGTTTGCATATAAGCAAATTTAGTACTATTAGTATTATTATTATTAATGTTATTGTTATTAATATGACGACTAAAAACGATTCTGAAAACTTTGGTGACTTTTATGTCTTTTTCTTTTTTCTCTACTAAAGTGTTTGACACAATTAATTTAGTTTAATTTCAGTATTTCAAACATTTTATTTTTAAGCAAGTTTTTGTTAAATATTATTTATATCCAACTTTATAACTCGCTTATGGTTGGTCCTACAAGAAAAATGCAAATAACTATTTTGTAGGAAATGTTATCAGCTTTAATTTTGAAAGAAAGATGAAAATTGATAGGAGTAACTGTTTTCGAGATATAAGCAAAAAACCAATGTAAAAACTGTTACCGTTTCAGAACAAAAATGTAATTCAGTTTTCAATGTTTGAGACGAAGACGAAAATGCAGCATTTAAAATCGACTCTGAAGACTTCAGTGACTTATATGTCACCCCCTTTTTTTCTAATAAAGTATTGGACCTAATAAATTAAGTGTATTTTAAATCACAAGACATTTTCTGTTAAAGCACTTCTTTTTTAAATATTAATTATTTTCAATCTTATATCTCGCTTATGGTTAGTCCTACATAAAAAATGCAAATAATTATTTTGTAGGAAATTTTATCAGCTTGAATTTTAGTAAAAAGATAAAAGTTGATAGGAGTAACTGTTTTCGAGATATGAGCAAGAAATCAAAACACTGTTACCTTAATTAAGCGTTTGCATATTAGCAAATTTAGTACTATTAGTATTATTATTATTAATGTTATTGTTATTAATATGACGATTAAAGACAATTTTGAAACCTTTAGTGACTTTTATGTCTTCTTCTTTTTCCTCTACTAAAGTGTTAGACACAATTAAATTAGTTTAATTTAAGTTTTTCAAACATTTTATTTTAAAGCAAATTTTTGTTAAATATTATTTATATCCAACTCTATAACTCGCTTATAGTTGGTCGTACAAGAAAAATGCAAATAACTGTTTTGTAGGAAATTTTATCAACTTTAATTTTGAAAGAAAGATAAAAATTGATAGGAGTAACTGTTTTCGAGATATAAGCAAAAAACCAATAAGAAAACTGTGACTGTTACTGAACAAAAATGTAATTCGGTTTTCAATGTTTGAGACGAAGACGAAACTGCAGCATTTAAAAACGACTCTGAAGACTTCAGTGACTTTTATGTCACTTCCTTTTTCTTCTAATAAAGTATTGGACCCAATAAATTAAGTGTATTTTAAATCACAAGACATTTTCTGTTAAAGCACTTTTTTTTTAAATATTAATTATTTTCAATCATATATCTCGCTTATGGTTAGTCCTACATGAAAAATGCAAATAACTATTTTGTAGGAAATTTTATCAGCTTGAATTTTAGTAAAAAAATAAAAATTGATAGGAGTAACTGTTTTCGAGATATAAGCAAGAAACCAAAACACTGTTACCTTAATTAAGCGTTTGCATATAAGCAAATTTAGAACTATTAGTATTATTATTATTAATGTTATTGTTATTAATATGACAACTAAAGACAACTCTAAAACCTTTAGTGACTTTTATGTCTTTTCGTTTTTTCTCTACTAAAGTGTTAGACACAGTAAAATTAGTTTAATTTCAGTTTTTCAAACATTTTATTTTAAAGCAAATTTTTGTTAAATATTATTTATATCCAACTCTATAACTCGCTTATGGTTGGTCCTACATGAAAAATGCAAATAACTATTTTGTAGAATATTTTATCAGCTTTAATTTTGAAAGAAAGACAAAAATTCATAGGAGTAACTGTTTTCGAGATATAAGCAAGAAACCAAAAAACTGTTACCTTAATAAAGCGCTTGCATATAAGCAGATTTAGTACTATTAGTATTATTATTATTAATGTTATTGTTATTAATATGACGACTAAAAACGATTCTGAAGACTTTGGTGACTTTTATGTCTTTTTCTTTTTTCTCTACTAAAGTGTTAGACACAATTAATTTAGTTTAATTTCAATATTTCAAACATTTTATTTTTAAGCAAGTTTTTGTTAAATATTATTTATATCCAACTTTATAACTCGCTTATGGTTGGTCCTACAAGAAAAATGCAAATAACTATTTTGTAGGAAATGTTATCAGCTTTAATTTTGAAAAAAAGATAAAAATTGATAGGAGTAACTGTTTTCGAGATATAAGCAAAAAACCAAAGTAAAAACTGTTACCGTTTCAGAACAAAAATGTAATTCAGTTTTCAATGTTTGAGACGAAGACGAAAATGCAGCATTTAAAATCGACTCTGAAGACTTCAGTGACTTATATGTCACCCCCTTTTTTTTTTAATAAAGTATTGGACCTAATAAATTAAGTGTATTTTAAATCACAAGACATTTTCTGTTAAAGCACTTCTTTTTTAAATATTAATTATTTTTAATCTTATATCTCGCTTATGGTTAGTCCTACATAAAAAATGCAAATAACTATTTTGTAGGAAATTTTATCAGCTTAAATTTTAGTAAAAAAATAAAAATTGATAGGAGTAACTGTTTTCGAGATATGAGCAAGAAACCAAAACACTGTTACCTTAATTAAGCGTTTGCATATAAGCAAATTTAGTACTATTAGTATTATTATTATTAATGTTATTGTTATTAATATGACGATTAAAGACAACTTTGAAACCTTTAGTGACTTTTATGTCTTCTTCTTTTTCCTCTACTAAAGTGTTAGACACAATTAAATTAGTTTAATTTCAGTTTTTCAAACAATATATTTTAAAGCAAATTTTTGTTAAATATTATTTATATCCAACTCTATAACTCGCTTATGGTTGGTCCTACAAGAAAAATGCAAACAACTATTTTGTAGGAAGCTTTATCAGCTTTAATTTTAAAAAAAAGATAAAAATTGATAGGAGTAACTGTTTTCGAGATATAAGCAAAAAACCAATAAGAAAACTGTAACAGTTACTGAACAAAAATGTAATTCAGTTTTCAATGTTTGAGACGAAGACGAAAATGCAGCATTTACAAACGACTCTAAAGACTTCAGTGACCTTTCTGTCACCTCTTTTTTCTTCTAATAAAGTATTGGACCCAATAAATTAAGTGTATTTTAAATCACAAGACATTTTCTGTTGAAGCACTTTTTTTTAAATTTTAATTATTTTCAAACTTATATCTCGCTTATGGTTAGTCCTACATTAAAAATGCAATTAACTATTTTGTAGGAAATTTTATCAGCTTTAATTTTAGTAAAAAGATAAAAATTGATAGGAGTAACTGTTTTCGAGATATAAGCAAGAAACCAAAACACTGTTACCTTAATTAAGCGTTTGCATATAAGCAAATTTAGTACTATTAGTATTATTATTATTAATGTTATTGTTATTAATATTACGATTAAAGACAACTTTGAAACCTTTAGTGACTTTTATGTCTTCTTCTTTTTCCTCTACTAAAGTGTTAGACACAATTAAATTAGTTTAATTTCAGTTTTTCAAACATTTTATTTTAAAGCAAATTTTTGTTAAATATTATTTATATCCAACTCTATAACTCGCTTATGGTTGGTCCTACAAGAAAAATGCAAATAACTATTTTGTAGGAAATTTTATCAGCTTTAATTTTGAAAAAAAGATAAAAATTGATAGGAGTAACTGTTTTCGGGATATAAGCAAAAAACCAATAAGAAAACTGTGACTGTTACTGAACAAAAATGTAATTCGGTTTTCAATGTTTGAGACGAAGACGAAACTGCAGCATTTAAAAACGACTCTGAAGACTTCAGCGACTTTTATGTCACTTCCTTTTTCTTCTAATAAAGTATTGGACCCAATAAATTAAGTGTATTTTAAATCACAAGACATTTTCTGTTAAAGCACTTTTTTTTTAAATATTAATTATTTTCAATCATATATCTCGCTTATGGTTAGTCCTACATGAAAAATGCAAATAACTATTTTGTAGGAAATTTTATCAGCTTGAATTTTAGTAAAAAGATAAAAATTGATAGGAGTAACTGTTTTTGAGATATAAGCAAGAAACCAAAACACTGTTACCTTAATTAAGCGTTTGCATATAAGCAAATTTAGTACTATTAGTATTATTATTATTAATGTTATTGTTATTAATATGACAACTAAAGACAACTCTGAAACCTTTAGTGACTTTTATGTCTTTTCCTTTTTTCTCTACTAAAGTGTTAGACACAGTTAATAAATTAGTTTAATTTCAGTTTTTCAAACATTTTATTTTAAAGCAAATTTTTTTTAAATATTATTTATATCCAACTCTATAACTCGCTTATGGTTGGTCCTACAAGAAAAATGCAAATAACTATTTTGTAGAATATTTTATCAGCTTTAATTTTGAAAGAAAGACAAAAATTCATAGGAGTAACTGTTTTCGAGATATAAGCAAGAAACCAAAAAACTGTTACCTTAATAAAGCGCTTGCATATAAGCAGATTTAGTACTATTAGTATTATTATTATTAATGTTATTGTTATTAATATGACGACTAAAAACGATTCTGAAGACTTTGGTGACTTTTATATCTTTTTCTTTTTTCTCTACTAAAGTGTTAGACACAATTAATTTAGTTTAATTTCAGTATTTCAAACATTTTATTTTTAAGCAAGTTTTTGTTAAATATTATTTATATCCAACTTTATAACTCGCTTATGGTTGATCCTACAAGAAAAATGCAAATAACTATTTTGTAGGAAATGTTATCAGCTTTAATTTTGAAAGAAAGATAAAAATTGATAGGAGTAACTGTTTTCGAGATATAAGCAAAAAACCAATAAGAAAACTGTGACTGTTACTGAACAAAAATGTAATTCGGTTTTCAATGTTTGAGACGAAGACGAAACTGCAGCATTTAAAAACGACTCTAAAGACTTCAGTGACTTTTATGTCACTTCCTTTTTCTTCTAATAAAGTATTGGACTCAATAAATTAAGTGTATTTTAAATCACAAGACATTTTCTGTTAAAGCACTTTTTTTTTAAATATTAATTATTTTCAATCATATATCTCGCTTATGGTTAGTCCTACATGAAAAATGCAAATAACTATTTTGTAGGAAATTTTATCAGCTTGAATTTTAGTAAAAAGATAAAAATTGATAGGAGTAACTGTTTTCGAGATATAAGCAAGAAACCAAAACACTGTTACCTTAATTAAGCGTTTGCATATAAGCAAATTTAGTACTATTAGTATTATTATTATTAATGTTATTGTTATTAATATGACAACTAAAGACAACTCTGAAACCTTTAGTGACTTTTATGTCTTTTTCTTTTTCCTCTACTAAAGTGTTAGACTCAATTAATTTAGTTTAATTTCGGTTTTTTAAACATTTTATTTTAAAGCAAATTTTTGTTAAATATTATTTATATCCAACTCTATAACTCGCTTATGGATGGTCCTACAAAAAAATGCAAATAACTGTTTTGTAGGAAATTTTATTAGCTTTAATTTTGAAAAAAAGATAAAAATTGATAGGAGTAACTGTTTTCGAGATATAAGCAAGAAACCAAAAAAATGTTACGTTAATTAAGCGTTTGCATATAAGCAAATTTAGTACTATTAGTATTATTATTATTAATGTTATTGTTATTAATATGACAACTAAAGACAACTCTGAAACCTTTAGTGACTTTTAAGTCTTTTCCTTTTTTCTCTACTAAAGTGTTAGACACAGTTAAATTAGTTTAATTTCAGTTTTTCAAACATTTTATTTTAAAGCAAATTTTTGTTAAATATTATTTATATCCAACTCTATAACTCGCCTATGGTTGGTCCTACAAGAAAAATGCAAATAACTATTTTGTAGAATATTTTATCAGCTTTAATTTTGAAAGAAAGACAAAAATTCATAGGAGTAACTGTTTTCGAGATATAAGCAAGAAACCAAAAAACTGTTACCGTAATAAAGCGCTTGCATATAAGCAGATTTAGTACTATTAGTATTATTATTATTAATGTTATTGTTATTAATATGACAACTAAAGACAACTCTGAAACCTTTAGTGACTTTTATGTCTTTTCCTTTTTTCTCTACTAAAGTGTTAGACACAGTTAAATTAGTTTAATTTCAGTTTTTCAAACATTTTATTTTAAAGCAAATTTTTGTTAAATATTATTTATATCCAACTCTATAACTCGCTTATGGTTGGTCCTACAAGAAAAATGCAAATAATAACCATTTTGTAGAATATTTTATCAGCTTTAATTTTGAAAGAAAGACAAAAATTCATAGGAGTAACTGTTTTCGAGATATAAGCAAGAAACCAAAAAACTGTTACCTTAATAAAGCGCTTGCATATAAGCAGATTTAGTACTATTAGTATTATTATTATTAATGTTATTGTTATTAATATGACGACTAAAAACGATTCTGAAGACTTTGGTGACTTTTATGTCTTTTTCTTTTTTCTCTACTAAAGTGTTAGACACAATTAATTTAGTTTAATTTCAGTATTTCAAACATTTTATTTTTAAGCAAGTTTTTGTTAAATATTATTTATATCCAACTTTATAACTCGCTTATGGTTGGTTCTACAAGAAAAATGCAAATAACTATTTTGTAGGAAATGTTATCAGCTTTAATTTTGAAAGAAGGATAAAAATTGATAGGAGTAACTGTTTTCGAGATATAAGCAAAAAACCAAAGTAAAAACTGTTACCGTTTCAGAACAAAAATGTAAATCAGTTTTCAATGTTTGAGACGAAGACGAAAATGCAGCATTTAAAATCGACTCTGAAGACTTCAGTGACTTATATGTCACCCCCTTTTGTTTTTAATAAAGTATTGGACCTAATAAATTAAGTGTATTTTAAATCACAAGACATTTTCTGTTAAAGCACTTCTTTTTTAAATATTAATTATTTTCAATCTTATATCTCGCTTATGGTTAGTCCTACATAAAAAATGCAAATAACTATTTTGTAGGAAATTTTATCAGCTTGAATTTTAGTAAAAAGATAAAAATTGATAGGAGTAACTGTTTTCGAGATATGAGCAAGAAACCAAAACACTGTTACCTTAATTAAGCGTTTGCATATAAGCAAATTTAGTACTATTAGTATTATTATTATTAATGTTATTGTTATTATTTTCACGATTAAAGACAACTTTGAAACTTTTAGTGACTTTTATGTCTTCTTCTTTTTCCTCTACTAAAGTGTTAGACACAATTAAGTTAGTTTAATTTCAGTTTTTCAAACATTTTATTTTAAAGCAAATTTTTGTTAAATATTATTTATATCCAACTCTATAACTCGCTTATGGTTGGTCCTACAAGAAAAATGCAAATAACTATTTTGTAGGAAATGTTATCAGCTTTAATTTTGAAAGAAAGATAAAAATTGATAGGAGTAACTGTTTTCGAGATATAAGCAAAAAACCAATAAGAAAACTGTGACTGTTACTGAACAAAAATGTAATTCAGTTTTCAATGTTTGAGACGAAGTCAAAAATGCAGCATTTAAAAACGACTCTGAAGACTTCAGTGACTTTTATGTCACCTCCTTTTTCTTCTAATAAAGTATTGGACCCAACAAATTAAGTGTATTTTAAATCACAAGACATTTTCTGTTAAAGCACTTCTTTTTTAAATATTAATTATTTTCAATCTTATATCTCGCTTATGGTTAGTCCTACATAAAAAATGCAAATAACTATTTTGTAGGAAATTTTATCAGCTTGAATTTTAGTAAAAAGATAAAAATTGATAGGAGTAACTGTTTTCGAGATATGAGCAAGAAACCAAAACACTGTTACCTTAATTAAGCGTTTGCATATAAGCAAATTTAGTACTATTAGTATTATTATTATTAATGTTATTGTTATTAATATGACAACTAAAGACAACTCTGAAACCTTTAGTGACTTTTATGTCTTTTTCTTTTTCCTCTACTAAAGTGTTAGACTCAATTAATTTAGTTTAATTTCGGTTTTTCAAACATTTTATTTTAAAACAAATTTTTGTTAAATATTATTTATATCCAACTCTATAACTCGCTTATGGTTGGTCCTACAAAAAAATGCAAATAACTATTTTGTAGGAAATTTTATTAGCTTTAATTTTGAAAAAAAGATAAAAAGTGATAGGAGTAACTGTTTTCGAGATATAAGCAAGAAACCAAAAAAATGTTACGTTAATTAAGCGTTTGCATATAAGCAAATTTAGTACTATTAGTATTATTATTATTAATGTTATTGTTATTAATATGACGACTAAAGACGACTCTGAAACATTTAGTGACTTTTATGTCTTCTCCTTTTTCCTCTACTAAAGTGTTAGACACAATTAATTTAGTTTAATTCCGGTTTTTCAAGCATTTTATTTTAAAGCAAATTTTTGTTAAATATTATTTATATCCAACTCTATAACTCGTTTATGCTTGGTTCTACAAGAAAAATGTAAATAACTATTTTGTTGGAAATTTTATCAGCTTTAATTTTGAAAGAAAGATAAAATTTGATAGGAGTAACTGTTTTCGAGATATAGGCAAAAAACAAAAAAACTGTTACCTTAATTAAGCGCTTGCATATAAGCAAATTTAGTACTACTAGTATTGTTATTATAAATGTTATTGTTATTAATATGACGACTAAAGACAACTTTAAGACTTTAGTGACTTTTATGTCTCCTCCTTTTTCCTCTACTAAAGTGTTAGACACAATTAATTTAGTTTAATTTCGGTTTTTCAAACATTTTATTTTAAAGCAAATTTTTGTTAAATATTAAAAACTATAAAATGGCTTAGATTGCCTAAAAACACAGATCACACATGATCTGTTGCATAAAAATGAGAAAACGCTCATGTAACACACAAAATAAGCTCCATTTTTCCTTTTTATAAGTATTATTATTATTATTACTTTTGTTACTATTACTATTATTATTATTATTATTATTGTTATTATTATTATTGTTATTATTATTATTATTATTATTATTATTATTATTATTATTATTATTAAAAACTTATATTAAACAGACAGAGAACGTCGTATTCTGACACAACTTAAAACACAGATCACACATGATCTTTTGCATAGAAATGAGAAAACGCTCATATAACACAAAATAAGCTTCATTTTGGCTTAGAAAACTAAGCTTACTTTTACTACTACTATTATTTTTATTTTTATTATTATTATTATTATTACTATTATTTTTATTATTATTATTACTATTATTATTATTATTATTATTATTATTATTATTATTAATATTATTCTTATTAAAGACCGATTATAACTTTTGTATAGTAAATGTTTTTATACCAGTTTTAAAATGAGTTATTAATTTTAGATAATTTCTTGCCTAAAAACACAGATCACAGATGATCTCTTGCATAGAAATGAGAAAACGCTCAGATAACACAAAATAAGCATCATTTTTGCTTAGAAAAACTAAGCTTTAATTTAGAAAGAAATTTATTATTATAAGTATTATTATCACTATTATTATTATTATTATTATTATTATTATTATTATTATTGTTTCTTTTATTACTATTATTATTATTATTATTATTATTATTATTATTATTATTATTATTATTATTATTATTATTATTATTATTATTATTATTATTATTATTAACTTTTGTATAGTAAATGTTTTTATACCAGTTTTAAAATGAGTTATTAATTTTATTCAATTTCTTGCCTAAAAACACAGATCACAGATGATCTCTTGCATAGAAATGAGAAAACGCTCATATAACACACAAAATAAGCATCATTTTTGCTTAGAAAAACTAAGCTTTAATTTAGAAAGAAATTCATTATTATAAGTATTATTATCATTATTATTATTATTATTATTATTATTATTATTATTACTATTATTATTATTATTATTATTATTATTATTATTATTATTATTATTATTATTATTATTATTATTATTATTATTATTATTATTATTATTATTATTATTAACTTTTGTATAGTAAATGTTTTTATACCAGTTTTAAAATGAGTTATTAATTTTAGACAATTTCTTGCCTAAAAATACAGATCACAGATGATTTCTTGCATAGAAATGAGAAAGCGCTCATATAACACACAAAATAAGCTTCATTTTTGCTTAGAAAAACTAAGCTTTAATTTAGAAAGAAATTTATTATTATAAGTATTATTATCATTATTATTATTATTATTATTATTATTATTATTATTATTGTTTCTTTTATTACTATTATTATTATTATTATTATTATTATTATTAACTTTTGTATAGTAAATGTTTTTATACCAGTTTTAAAATGAGTTATTAATTTTATTCAATTTCTTGCCTAAAAACACAGATCACAGATGATCTCTTGCATAGAAATAAGAAAACGCTCATATAACACACAAAATAAGCATCATTTTTGCTTAGAAAAACTAAGCTTTAATTTAGAAAGAAATTCATTATTATAAGTATTATTATCATTATTATTATTATTATTATTATTATTATTATTATTACTATTATTATTATTATTATTATTATTATTATTATTATTATTATTATTATTATTATTATTATTATTATTATTATTATTATTATTATTATTGTTATTGTTATTATTATTATTATTATTATTATTGTTATTATTATTATTATTATTAAAAACTTATATTAAACAGACAGAAAACGTCGTATTCTGACACAAAAAAACGAATTACGTTATAGACTTGACGAGAACGGCGTATCTCGGACTCTTATAGACTCTTATAGGGTCAAAAATTATCAGTTTGGATTAAAACAAATTATTTTTGTTGACTCTCAGTCTGAATTGTTCATCAGTTCAAACAAAAACGGCTTACTTTAGACGATCTTTTGCTTTGAACAAGAAAACTTACATCGAACAGACTAAAAACGTATTAATCTGGCATAAAAGAGCAATTTATGTATCACTTTGGATAAAGGCAGCTAATCCTATTCGTTTCATTGCTTAAAATAGACAAAATTGTTAATAAATCTAACAAAAACGCTGTATTCTAGCACAAAATACTAATTACATTATAGTTTCGACGAGAATAGCTTATTTGAAATGATTCTATGCTTCCAAACGAGTAAATTTTTATTAAACAGATGCCAAACATCATGTTTTGTCCTATAAAGACATTTTATATTGCAGTTTGTATTAAAACAAAATATTTTCGTTGATTCTTTGTTAGAAGCAGCAAACCTAACATTAAAGAATCTGAAAACTTTGTATTCGGACACAAACCACCGAATTTTGTTTCAGTTTAGACAAAAACGGTTGATTTTCGACAATATTTTGCTGTGAACAAGAAAGCTTATATCAAACTGACTAAAAACGTCTTATTTTAGCACAAAACAAAAGATTTGCGTTATAGTCTTAAAGCTGATTCATGCCACAGTTTGGATAAAAACCAATTATTTTTGTTAATTCATTGTTACAAACAAGAAACCTTACATCAAAGAAACTGAAAACCCCTTATTTAGGCACAGAAATTCGAATTACGTTTCAGTCTGGACAAAAACTGCTTATTTTAGACGATCCTTTGTTTTGAACACGAAAACTTACATTAAAAAGATTAAAAACGTCTTATTCTGGCTGAAAACTGCAAATTATATATTACTCTAGATAAAAGCAATTTATCCTGATTACTCCTTTACTTAGAATAGAGTAAACTTGTATAAAACTTAATGAAAACTTTAAATTTCGTCTCAAAGAAATAATTTACGTTATAGTTTTGACCAGCACTGTTTATTTCAAACGAAATTATGATTCGAAACTAATGAACTTTTATGGGGCAGATGTAAAACCACATATTACCATATAAAGCGTTGTTTTAAAGCAAAGTATTACCTTTTGCAACAAGAAATTTCACGTCAAAGAAACTGAAAACTTCGTATCCATACATAAATATCTAATTACGTATCAGTTTAGGCAAATACAGCTTATTTTAAACGATTCCTTGCTATAAACAAGAAAAATTTTATCAAGCATATTGAAAACGTCTTATTCTCGAAAATAAGAGCAAATTATGTATCAGTTTTAACAAAAGCGGATTACTCTGTTTGATTCTATGCTTAGAGTAGAGTATACTATAAAACGTAATGAAAACTCTATATTCAAGCTCAAAAGAACAAATTACGTTATAGTTTTGACAAAAAAAAATATTTCGGACGATTACATACTTCGAAGTAAGCAAACTTTAATTGAACATGTGCAAAAGCTAATACTTTGCTTTAAAATAATGATTTATGTGGTAATTTGGTATTTTGCATCTGTCCTATAAAAGTTTACCCGTTTCGCTCCATTGAATCATTAGAAATAAATTATTTTGACACAACAACAACACAAATAATTTGTTTTTGTTTAAACTGGAACATAAGTCGCTTTTATAAAACGAACTAAGACGTTTGGCATCTGTTTAGTGAAAGTTTTCTCGTTTGGGGGCATAAAATCGTTTGAAATTAACAGTTCTGGTCAAAACTATTACGTAAATTATTTCTTTGTATCACTTTAAAGATTTGCGTTATAGTCTTGACGAGAACTGTTAATTTCAAACGATTCTATGCTTTGAAACCACTATACTTTCACTGAACAGAGACAAAACGTCTGATTTCGCCTTTAAAAAACGATTTATGTCACAGTTTGGATTAAAACCAATGATTTTCGTTTATTCATTGTTACAAACAAGAAACCTTACATCAAAGAAACTGAAAATCTCTTATTCAGGCCCAGAAAATCAAATTACGTTTCAGTCTGGACACAAATTGCTTATTTTAGACGATTCTTTCTTTTGAACACGAAAACTTACATTAAAAAGATTAAAAACGTCTTATTCTGGCTCAAAACTGCAAATTATGTATTACTTTGGATAAAAGCAGTTTATCCTGATTACTCCTTTGCTTAGAATAGAGCAAACTTGTATAAAACTTAATGAAAACTTTAAATTTCGTTTCAAAGAAATAATTTACGTTATAGTTTTGACCAGAACTGTTAATTTCAAACGATTTTATGCCCCCAAACGAGAAAACTTTCACTAAACAGATGCCAAACGTCTTAGTTCGTTTTATAAAAACGACATGTTACAGTTTAAACAAAAAAATTATTTTCGTTGTTGTGTCAAAATAATTTATTTCGAATGATTCAATGGAGCGAAACGAGTAAACTTTTATAGGACAGATGCAAAATACCATATTACCACATAAATCGTTATTTTAAAGCAAAGTATTAGCTTTTGCACTTGTTCAATTAAAGTTTGCTTACTTCGAAATATGTAGTCGTCCGAAATAATTTTTTTTTGTCAAAACTATAACGTAATTTGTTCTTTTGAGCTTGAATATAGAGTTTTCATTACGTTTTATAGTAGTTTACTCTACTCTAAGCATAGAATCAAACAGAGTAATCCGCTTTTGTTAAAACTGATACATAATTTGCTCTTATTTTCGAGAATAAGACATTTTCAATATGTTTGATAAAATTTTTCTTGTTTATAGCAAGGAATCGTTTAAAATAAGCTGTATTTGCCTAAACTGATACGTAATTCGATATTTGTGCATGGATACGATGTTTTCAGTTTCTTTGACGTAAAATTTCTTGTTGCAAAAGGTAATACTTTGCTTTAAAACAACGCTTTATATGGTAATATGTGGTTTTGCATCTGCCCCATAAAAGTTCATTAGTTTCGAATCATAATTTCGTTTGAAGTAAACAGTGCTGGTCAAAACTATAACGTAAATTATTTCTTTGAGACGAAATTTAAAGTTTTCATTAAGTTATTCATTAGAGTAATATATAATTTGCAGTTTTCAGCCAGAATAAGACGTTTTTAATCTTTTTAATGTAAGTTTTCGTGTTCAAAACAAAGGATCGTCTAAAATAAGCAGTTTTTGTCCAGACTGAAACGTAATTCGAATTTCTGTGCCTAAATAAGGGGTTTTCAGTTTCTTTGATGTAAGGTTTCTTGTTTGTAACAATGAATTAACAAAAATAATTGGTTTTTATCCAAACTGTGGCATGAATCAGCTTTAAGACTATAACGCAAATCTTTTGTTTTGTGCTAAAATAAGACGTTTTTAGTCAGTTTGATATAAGCTTTCTTGTTCAAAGCAAAATATTGTCGAAAATCAACCGTTTTTGTCTAAACTGAAACAAAATTCGGTGGTTTGTGTCCGAATACAAAGTTTTCAGATTCTTTAATGTTAGGTTTGCTGCTTCTAACAAAGAATCAACGAAAATATTTTGTTTTAATACAAACTGCAATATAAAATGTCTTTATAGGACAAAACATGATGTTTGGCATCTGTTTATTAAAAATTTACTCGTTTGGAAGCATAGAATCATTCCAAATAAGCTATTCACATCGAAACTATAATGTAATTAGTATTTTGTGCTAGAATACAGCGTTTTTGTTAGATTTATTAACAATTTTGTCTATTTTAAGCAATGAAACGAATAGGATTAGCTGCCTTTATCCAAAGTGATACATAAATTGCTCTTTTATGCCAGATTAATACGTTTTTAGTCTGTTCGATGTAAGTTTTCTTGTTCAAAGCAAAAGATCGTCTAAAGTAAGCCGTTTTTGTTTGAACTGATGAACAATTCAGACTGAGAGTCAACAAAAATAATTTGTTTTAATCCAAACTGATAATTTTTGACCCTATAAGAGTCCTATAAGAGTCCGAGATACGCCGTTCTCGTCAAGTCTATAACGTAATTCGTTTTTTTGTGTCAGAATACGACGTTTTCTGTCTGTTTAATATAAGTTTTTAATAATAATAATAACAATAATAATAATAATAATAATAATAATAATAATAATAATAATAATAATAATAATAATAATAATAATAATAGTAATAATAATAATAATAATAATAGTAATAATAATAATAATAATAATAATAATAATAATAATGATAATAATACTTATAATAATGAATTTCTTTCTAAATTAAAGCTTAGTTTTTCTAAGCGAAAATGATGCTTATTTTGTGTGTTATATGAGCGTTTTCTCATTTCTATGCAAGAGATCATCTGTGATCTGTGTTTTTAGGCAAGAAATTGGATAAAATTAATAACTCATTTTAAAACTGGTATAAAAACATTTACTATACAAAAGTTAATAATAATAATAATAATAATAATAATAGTAATAATAATAATAATAATAATAATAGTAATAATAATAATAATAATAATAATAATAATAATAATAATAGTAATAAAAGAAATAATAATAATAATAATAATAATAATGATAATAATACTTATAATAATGAATTTCTTTCTAAATTAAAGCTTAGTTTTTCTAAGCAAAAATGATGCTTATTTTGTGTTATCTGAGCGTTTTCTCATTTCTATGCAAGAGATCATCTGTGATCTGTGTTTTTAGGCAAGAAATTGTCTAAAATTAATAACTCATTTTAAAACTGGTATAAAAACATTTACTATACAAAAGTTATAATCGGTCTTTAATAATAATAATATTAATAATAATAATAATAATAATAATAATAATAATAGTAATAATAATAATAAAAATAATAGTAATAATAATAATAATAATAAAAATAAAAATAATAGTAGTAGTAAAAGTAAGCTTAGTTTTCTAAGCCAAAATGAAGCTTATTTTGTGTTATATGAGCGTTTTCTCATTTCTATGCAAAAGATCATGTGTGATCTGTGTTTTAAGTTGTGTCAGAATACGACGTTTTCTGTCTGTTTAATATAAGTTTTTAATAATAATAATAATAATAATAATAATAATAATAATAATAATAATAATAATAATAATAATAATAATAATAATAATAATAATAACAATAATAATAATAATAATAATAATAATAATAATAATAATAGTAATAGTAACAAAAGTAATAATAATAATAATACTTTTAAAAAAGAAAAATGGAGCTTATTTTGTGTGTTACATGAGCGTTTTCTCATTTTTATGCAAAAGATCATGTGTGATCTGTGTTTTTAGCCAATCTAAGCCATTTTATAGTTTTTAATATTTAACAAAAATTTGCTTTAAAATAAAATGTTTGAAAAACCGAAATTAAACTAAATTAATTGTGTCTAACACTTTAGTAGAGAAAAAAGGAGGAGACATAAAAGTCACTAAAGTCTTAAAGTTGTCTTTAGTCGTCATATTAATAACAATAACATTTATAATAACAATACTAGTAGTACTAAATTTGCTTATATGCAAGCGCTTAATTAAGGTAACAGTATTTTTGTTTTTTGCCTATATTTCGAAAACAGTTACTCCTATCAATTTTTACTTTTTCACCAAAATTAAAGGTGATAAAATTTCCTACAAAATAGTTATTTGCATTTTTCATGTAGAACTAACCATAAGCGAGATATAAGTTTGAAAATAATTATTAATTAAAAAAAAGTGTTTTAACAGAAAATGTCTTGTGATTTAAAATACACTTAATTTGTTGGGTCTAATACTTTATTAGAAGAAAAAGGAGGTGACATAAAAGTCACTGAAGTCTTCAGAGTCGTTTTTAAATGCTGCATTTTTGACTTCGTCTCAAACATTGAAAACTGAATTACATTTTTGTTCAGTAACAGTTACAGTTTTCTTATTGGTTTTTTGCTTATATCTCGAAAACAGTTACTCCTATCAAATTTTATCTTTCTTTCAAAATTAAAGCTGATAAAATTTCCAACAAAATAGTTATTTACATTTTTCTTGTAGGACCAAGCATAAACGAGTTATAGAGTTGGATATAAATAATATTTAACAAAAATTTGCTTTAAAATAAAATGCTTGAAAAACCGGAATTAAACTAAATTAATTGAGTCTAACACTTTAGTAGAGGAAAAAGAAAAAGACATAAAAGTCACTAAAGGTTTCAGAGTAATTAACGTAACATTTTTTTGGTTTCTTGCTTATATCTCGAAAACAGTTACTCCTATCAATTTTTATCTTTTTTTCAAAATTAAAGCTAATAAAATTTCCTACAAAATAGTTATTTGCATTTTTTTGTAGGACCAACCATAAGCGAGTTATAGAGTTGGATATAAATAATATTTAACAAAAATTTGCTTTAAAATAAAATGTTTGAAAAACCGAAATTAAACTAAATTAATTGAGTCTAACACTTTAGTAGAGGAAAAAGAAAAAGACATAAAAGTCACTAAAGGTTTCAGAGTTGTCTTTAGTTGTCATATTAATAACAATAACATTAATAATAATAATACTAATAGTACTAAATTTGCTTATATGCAAACGCTTAATTAAGGTAACAGTGTTTTGGTTTCTTGCTTATGTCTCGAAAACAGTTACTCCTATCAATTTTTATCTTTTTACTAAAATTCAAGCTGATAAAATGTCCTACAAAATAGTTATTTGCATTTTTCATGTAGGACTAACCATAAGCGAGATATATGATTGAAAATAATTAATATTTAAAAAAAAAGTGCTTTAACAGAAAATGTCTTGTGATTTAAAATACACTTAATTTATTGGGTCCAATACTTTATTAGAAGAAAAAGGAAGTGACATAAAAGTCACTGAAGTCTTCAGAGTCGTTTTTAAATGCTGCAGTTTCGTCTTCGTCTCAAACATTGAAAACTGAATTACATTTTTGTTCAGTAACAGTCACAGTTTTCTTATTGGTTTTTTGCTTATATCTCGAAAACAGTTACTCCTATCAATTTTTATCTTTCTGTCAAAATTAAAGCTGATAAAATTTCCTACAAAATAGTTATTTGCATTTTTCTTGTAGGACCAACCATAAGCGAGTTATAGAGTTGGATATAAATAATATTTAACAAAAATTTGCTTTAAAATAAAATGTTTGAAAAACTGAAATTAAACTAATTTAATTGTGTCTAACACTTTAGTAGAGGAAAAAGAAGACATAAAAGTCACTAAAGGTTTCAAAGTTGTCTTTAATCGTCATATTAATAACAATAACATTAATAATAATAATTCTAATAGTACTAAATTTGCTTATATGCAAACGCTTAATTAAGGTAACAGTGTTTTGGTTTCTTGCTCATATCTCGAAAACAGTTACTCCTATCAATTTTTATCTTTTTACTAATATTCAAGCTGATAAAATTTCCTACAAAATAGTTATTTGCATTTTTTATGTAGGACTAACCATAAGCGAAATATAAGATTGAAAATAATTAATATTTAAAAAAGAATTGCTCTAACAGAAAATGTCTTGTGATTTAAAATACACTTAATTTATTAGGTCCAATACTTTATTAAAAAAAAAAAGGGGGTGACATATAAGTCACTGAAGTCTTCAGAGTCGATTTTAAATGCTGCATTTTCGTCTTCGTCTCAAACATTGAAAACTGAATTACATTTTTGTTCTGAAACGGTAACAGTTTTTACTTTGGTTTTTTGCTTATATCTCGAAAACAGTTACTCCTATCAATTTTTATCTTTCTTTCAAAATTAAAGCTGATAACATTTCCTACAAAATAGTTATTTGCATTTTTCTTGTAGGACCAACCATAAGCGAGTTATAAAGTTGGATATAAATAATATTTAACAAAAACTTGCTTAAAAATAAAATGTTTGAAATACTGAAATTAAACTAAATTAATTGTGTCTAACACTTTAGTAGAGAAAAAAGAAAAAGACATAAAAGTCACCAAAGTCTTCAGAATCGTTTTTAGTCGTCATATTAATAACAATAACATTAATAATAATAATACTAATAGTACTAAATCTGCTTATATGCAAGCGCTTTATTAAGGTAACAGTTTTTTGGTTTCTTGCTTATATCTCGAAAACAGTTACTCCTATGAATTTTTGTCTTTCTTTCAAAATTAAAGCTGATAAAATATTCTACAAAATAGTTATTTGCATTTTTCTTGTAGGACCAACCATAAGCGAGTTATAGAGTTGGATATAAATAATATTTAACAAAAATTTGCTTTAAAATAAAATGTTTGAAAAACTGAAATTAAACTAATTTAACTGTGTCTAACACTTTAGTAGAGAAAAAAGGAAAAAACATAAAAGTCACTAAAGGTTTCAGAGTTGTCTTTAGTTGTCATATTAATAACAATAACATTAATAATAATAATACTAATAGTACTAAATTTGCTTATATGCAAACGCTTAATTAAGGTAACAGTGTTTTGGTTTCTTGCTTATATCTCGAAAACAGTTACTCCTATCAATTTTTATCTTTTTACTAAAATTCAAGCTGATAAAATTTCCTACAAAATAGTTATTTGCATTTTTCATGTAGGACTAACCATAAGCGAGATATATGATTGAAAATAATTAATATTTAAAAAAAAAGTGCTTTAACAGAAAATGTCTTGTGATTTAAAATACACTTAATTTATTAGGTCCAATACTTTATTAAAAAAAAAAGGGGGTGACATATAAGTCACTGAAGTCTTCAGAGTCGATTTTAAATGCTGCATTTTCGTCTTCGTCTCAAACATTGAAAACTGAATTACATTTTTGTTCTGAAACGGTAACAGTTTTTACTTTGGTTTTTTGCTTATATCTCGAAAACAGTTACTCCTATCAATTTTTATCTTTCTTTCAAAATTAAAGCTGATAACATTTCCTACAAAATAGTCATTTGCATTTTTCTTGTAGGACCAATCATAAGCGAGTTATAAAGTTGGATATAAATAATATTTAACAAAAACTTGCTTAAAAATAAAATGTTTGAAATACTGAAATTAAACTAAATTAATTGTGTCTAACACTTTAGTAGAGAAAAAAGAAAAAAACATAAAAGTCACCAAAGTCTTCAGAATCGTTTTTAGTCGTCATATTAATAACAATAACATTAATAATAATAATACTAATAGTACTAAATCTGCTTATATGCAAGCGCTTTATTAAGGTAACAGTTTTTTGGTTTCTTGCTTATATCTCGAAAACAGTTACTCCTATGAATTTTTGTCTTTCTTTCAAAATTAAAGCTGATAAAATATTCTACAAAATAATTATTTGCATTTTTCTTGTAGGACCAACCATAAGCGAGTTATAAAGTTGGATATAAATAATATTTAACAAAAACTTGCTTAAAAATAAAATGTTTGAAATACTGAAATTAAACTAAATTAATTGTGTCTAACACTTTAGTAGAGAAAAAAGGAAAAGACATAAAAGTCACTAAAGGTTTCAGAGTTGTCTTTAGTTGTCATATTAATAACAATAACATTAATAATAATAATACTAATAGTACTAAATTTGCTTATATGCAAACGCTTAATTAAGGTAACAGTGTTTTGGTTTCTTGCTTATATCTCGAAAACAGTTACTCCAATCAATTTTTATCTTTTTACTAAAATTCAAGCTGATAAAATTTCCTACAAAATAGTTATTTGCATTTTTCTTGTAGGACCAACCATAAGCGAGTTATAGAGTTGGATATAAATAATATTTAACAAAAATTTGCTTTAAAATAAAATGTTTGAAAAACTGAAATTAAACTAATTTAATTGTGTCTAACACTTTAGTAGAGGAAAAAGAAGAAGACATAAAAGTCACTAAAGGTTTCAAAGTTGTCTTTAATCGTAATATTAATAACAATAACATTAATAATAATAATACTAATAGTACTAAATTTGCTTATATGCAAACGCTTAATTAAGGGAACAGTGTTTTGGTTTCTTGCTTATATCTCGAAAACAGTTACTCCTATCAATTTTTATCTTTTTACTAAAATTAAAGCTGATAAAATTTCCTACAAAATAGTTAATTGCATTTTTAATGTAGGACTAAACCATAAGCGAGATATAAGTTTGAAAATAATTAAAATTTAAAAAAAAGTGCTTCAACAGAAAATGTCTTGTGATTTAAAATACACTTAATTTATTGAGTCCAATACTTTATTAGAAGAAAAAAGAGGTGACAGAAAGGTCACTGAAGTCTTTAGAGTCGTTTGTAAATGCTGCATTTTCATCTTCGTCTCAAACATTGAAAACTGAATTACATTTTTGTTCAGTAACTGTTACAGTTTTCTTATTGGTTTTTTGCTTATATCTCGAAAACAGTTACTCCTATCAATTTTTATCTTTTTTTTAAAATTAAAGCTGATAAAGCTTCCTACAAAATAGTTGTTTGCATTTTTCTTGTAGGACCAACCATAAGCGAGTTATAGAGTTGGATATAAATAATATTTAACAAAAATTTGCTTTAAATAAAATGTTTGAAAAACCGAAATTAAACTAAATTAATTGAGTCTAACACTTTAGTAGAGAAAAAAGAAAAAGACATAAAAGTCACCAAAGTCTTCAGAATCGTTTTTAGTCGTCATATTAATAACAATAACATTATTAATAATAATACTAATAGTACTAAATCTGCTTATATGCAAGCGCTTTATTAAGGTAACAGTTTTTTGGTTTCTTGCTTATATCTCGAAAACAGTTACTCCTATCAATTTTTATCTTTTTTTCAAAATTAAAGCTGATAAAATTTCCTACAAAATAGTTATTTGCATTTTTCTTGTAGGACCAACCATAAGCGAGTTATAGAGTTGGATATAAATAATATTTAACAAAAATTTGCTTTAAAATAAAATGTTTGAAAAACTGAAATTAAACTAATTTAATTGTGTCTAACACTTTAGTAGAGGAAAAAGAAGAAGACATAAAAGTCACTAAAGGTTTCAAAGTTGTCTTTAATCGTCATATTAATAACAATAACATTAATAATAATAATACTAATAGTACTAAATTTGCTTATATGCAAACGCTTAATTAAGGTAACAGTGTTTTGGTTTCTTGCTCATATCTCGAAAACAGTTACTCCTATCAATTTTTATCTTTTTATTAAAATTCAAGCTGATAAAATTTCCTACAAAATAATTATTTGCATTTTTTATGTAGGACTAACCATAAGCGAGATATAAGATTGAAAATAATTAATATTTAAAAAAGAAGTGCTTTAACAGAAAATGTCTTGTGATTTAAAATACACTTAATTTATTAGGTCCAATACTTTATTAGAAAAAAAGGGGGTGACATATAAGTCACTGAAGTCTTCAGAGTCGATTTTAAATGCTGCATTTTCGTCTTCGTCTCAAACATTGAAAACTGAATTATATTTTTGTTCTGAAACGGTAACAGTTTTTACTTTGGTTTTTTGCTTATATCTCGAAAACAGTTACTCCTATCAATTTTTATCTTTCTTTCAAAATTAAAGCTGATAACATTTCCTACAAAATAGTTATTTGCATTTTTCTTGTAGGACCAACCATAAGCGAGTTATAAAGTTGGATATAAATAATATTTAACAAAAACTTGCTTAAAAATAAAATTTTTGAAATACTGAAATTAAACTAAATTAATTGTGTCTAACACTTTAGTAGAGAAAAAAGAAAAAGACATAAAAGTCACCAAAGTCTTCAGAATCGTTTTTAGTCGTCATATTAATAACAATAACATTAATAATAATAATACTAATAGTACTAAATCTGCTTATATGCAAGCGCTTTATTAAGGTAACAGTTTTTTGGTTTCTTGCTTATATCTCGAAAACAGTTACTCCTATGAATTTTTGTCTTTCTTTCAAAATTAAAGCTGATAAAATATTCTACAAAATAGTTATTTGCATTTTTCTTGTAGGACCAACCATAAGCGAGTTATAGAGTTGGATATAAATAATATTTAACAAAAATTTGCTTTAAAATAAAATGTTTGAAAAACTGAAATTAAACTAATTTAACTGTGTCTAACACTTTAGTAGAGAAAAAAGGAAAAGACATAAAAGTCACTAAAGGTTTCAGAGTTGTCTTTAGTTGTCATATTAATAACAATAACATTAATAATAATAATACTAATAGTACTAAATTTGCTTATATGCAAACGCTTAATTAAGGTAACAGTGTTTTGGTTTCTTGCTTATATCTCGAAAACAGTTACTCCAATCAATTTTTATCTTTTTACTAAAATTCAAGCTGATAAAATTTCCTACAAAATAGTTATTTGCATTTTTCATGTAGGACTAACCATAAGCGAGATATATGATTGAAAATAATTAATATTTAAAAAAAAAGTCCTTTAACAGAAAATGTCTTGTGATTTAAAATACACTTAATTTATTGGGTCCAATAGTTTATTAGAAGAAAAAGGAAGTGACATAAAAGTCACTGAAGTCTTCAGAGTCGTTTTTAAATGCTGCAGTTTCGTCTTCGTCTCAAACATTAAAAACCGAATTACATTTTTGTTCAGTAACAGTCACAGTTTTCTTATTGGTTTTTTGCTTATATCTCGAAAACAGTTACTCCTATCAATTTTTATCTTTTTTTCAAAATTAAAGCTGATAAAATTTCCTACAAAATAGTTAATTGCATTTTTAATGTAGGACTAACCATAAGCGAGATATAAGTTTGAAAATAATTAAAATTTAAAAAAAAGTGCTTCAACAGAAAATGTCTTGTGATTTAAAATACACTTAATTTATTGGGTCCAATACTTTATTAGAAGAAAAAAGAGGTGACAGAAAGGTCACTGAAGTCTTTAGAGTCGTTTGTAAATGCTGCATTTTCGTCTTCGTCTCAAACATTGAAAACTGAATTACATTTTTGTTCAGTAACTGTTACAGTTTTCTTATTGGTTTTTTGCTTATATCTCGAAAACAGTTACTCCTATCAATTTTTATCTTTTTTTCAAAATTAAAGCTGATAAAATTTCCTACAAAATAGTTATTTGCATTTTTCTTGTAGGACCAACCATAAGCGAGTTATAGAGTTGGATATAAATAATATTTAACAAAAATTTGCTTTAAAATAAAATGTTTGAAAAACTGAAATTAAACTAATTTAATTGTGTCTAACACTTTAGTAGAGGAAAAAGAAGAAGACATAAAAGTCACTAAAGGTTTCAAAGTTGTCTTTAATCGTCATATTAATAACAATAACATTAATAATAATAATACTAATAGTACTAAATTTGCTTATATGCAAACGCTTAATTAAGGTAACAGTGTTTTGGTTTCTTGCTCATATCTCGAAAACAGTTACTCCTATCAATTTTTATCTTTTTACTAAAATTCAAGCTGATAAAATTTCCTACAAAATAATTATTTGCATTTTTTATGTAGGACTAACCATAAGCGAGATATAAGATTGAAAATAATTAATATTTAAAAAAGAAGTGCTTTAACAGAAAATGTCTTGTGATTTAAAATACACTTAATTTATTAGGTCCAATACTTTATTAGAAAAAAAGGGGGTGACATATAAGTCACTGAAGTCTTCAGAGTCGATTTTAAATGCTGCATTTTCGTCTTCGTCTCAAACATTGAAAACTGAATTATATTTTTGTTCTGAAACGGTAACAGTTTTTACTTTGGTTTTTTGCTTATATCTCGAAAACAGTTACTCCTATCAATTTTTATCTTTCTTTCAAAATTAAAGCTGATAACATTTCCTACAAAATAGTTATTTGCATTTTTCTTGTAGGACCAACCATAAGCGAGTTATAAAGTTGGATATAAATAATATTTAACAAAAACTTGCTTAAAAATAAAATTTTTGAAATACTGAAATTAAACTAAATTAATTGTGTCTAACACTTTAGTAGAGAAAAAAGAAAAAGACATAAAAGTCACCAAAGTCTTCAGAATCGTTTTTAGTCGTCATATTAATAACAATAACATTAATAATAATAATACTAATAGTACTAAATCTGCTTATATGCAAGCGCTTTATTAAGGTAACAGTTTTTTGGTTTCTTGCTTATATCTCGAAAACAGTTACTGCTATCAATTTTTATCTTTTTTTCAAAATTAAAGCTGATAAAATTTCCTACAAAATAGTTATTTGCATTTTTCTTGTAGGACCAACCATAAGCGAGTTATAGAGTTGGATATAAATAATATTTAACAAAAATTTGCTTTAAAATGAAATGTTTGAAAAACTGAAATTAAACTAATTTAATTGTGTCTAACACTTTAGTAGAGGAAAAAGAAGAAGACATAAAAGTCACTAAAGGTTTCAAAGTTGTCTTTAATCGTCATATTAATAACAATAACATTAATAATAATAATACTAATAGTACTAAATTTGCTTATATGCAAACGCTTAATTAAGGTAACAGTGTTTTGGTTTCTTGCTCATATCTCGAAAACAGTTACTCCTATCAATTTTTATCTTTTTACTAAAATTCAAGCTGATAAAATTTCCTACAAAATAGTTATTTGCATTTTTCATGTAGGACTAACCATAAGCGAGATTTAAGATTGAAAATAATTAATATTTAAAAAAGAAGTGCTTTAACAGAAAATGTCTTGTGATTTAAAATACACTTAATTTATTAGGTTCAATACTTTATTAGAAAAAAAGGGGGTGACATATAAGTCACTGAAGTCTTCAGAGTCGATTTTAAATGCTGCATTTTCGTCTTCGTCTCAAACATTGAAAACTGAATTATATTTTTGTTCTGAAACGGTAACAGTTTTTACTTTGGTTTTTTGCTTATATCTCAAAAACAGTTACTCCTATCAATTTTTATCTTTCTTTCAAAATTAAAGCTGATAATATTTCCTACAAAATAGTTATTTGCATTTTTCTTGTAGGACCAACCATAAGCGAGTTATAAAGTTGGATATAAATAATATTTAACAAAAACTTGCTTAAAAATAAAATGTTTGAAATACTGAAATTAAACTAAATTAATTGTGTCTAACACTTTAGTAGAGAAAAAAGAAAAAGACATAAAAGTCACCAAAGTCTCCAGAATCGTTTTTAGTCGTCATATTAATAACAATAACATTAATAATAATAATACTAATAGTACTAAATCTGCTTATATGCAAGCGCTTTATTAAGGTAACAGTTTTTTGGTTTCTTGCTTATATCTCGAAAACAGTTACTCCTATGAATTTTTGTCTTTTTTTTAAAATCAAAGCTGATAAAATATTCTACAAAATAGTTATTTGCATTTTTCTTGTAGGACCAACCATAAGCGAGTTATAGAGTTGGATATAAATAATATTTAACAAAAATTTGCTTTAAAATAAAATGTTTGAAAAACTGAAATTAAACTAATTTTACTGTGTCTAACACTTTAGTAGAGAAAAAACGAAAAGATATAAAAGTCACTAAAGGTTTCAGAGTTGTCTTTAGTTGTCATATTAATAACAATAACATTAATAATAATAATACTAATAGTTCTAAATTTGCTTATATGCAAACGCTTAATTAAGGTAACAGTGTTTTGGTTTCTTGCTTATATCTCGAAAACAGTTACTCCTATCAATTTTTATCTTTTTACTAAAATTCAAGCTGATAAAATTTCCTACAAAATAGTTATTTGCATTTTTCATGTAGGACTAACCATAAGCGAGATATATGATTGAAAATAATTAATATTTAAAAAAAAAGTGCTTTAACAGAAAATGTCTTGTGATCTAAAATACACTTAATTTATTGGGTCCAATACTTTATTAGAAGAAAAAGGAAGTGACATAAAAGTCACTGAAGTCTTCAGAGTCGTTTTTAAATGCTGCAGTTTCGTCTTCGTCTCAAACATTGAAAACCGAATTACATTTTTGTTCAGTAACAGTCACAGTTTTCTTATTGGTTTTTTGCTTATATCTCGAAAACAGTTACTCCTATCAATTTTTATCTTTCTTTCAAAATTAAAGCTGATAAAATTTCCTACAAAATAGTTATTTGCATTTTTCTTGTACGACCAACCATAAGCGAGTTATAGAGTTGGATATAAATAATATTTAACAAAAATTTGCTTTAAAATAAAATGTTTGAAAAACTGAAATTAAACTAATTTAATTGTGTCTAACACTTTAGTAGAGAAAAAAGAAGAAGACATAAAAGTCACTAAAGGTTTCAAAGTTGTCTTTAATCGTCATATTAATAACAATAACATTAATAATAATAATACTAATAGTACTAAATTTGCTAATATGCAAACGCTTAATTAAGGTAACAGTTTTTTGGTTTCTTGCTCATATCTCGAAAACAGTTACTCCTATCAACTTTTATCTTTTAACTAAAATTCAAGCTGATAAAATTTCATACAAAATAATTATTTGCATTTTTTATGTAGGACTAACCATAAGCGAGATATAAGATTGAAAATAATTAATATTTAAAAAAGAAGTGCTTTAACAGAAAATGTCTTGTGATTTAAAATACACTTAATTTATTAGGTTCAATACTTTATTAGAAAAAAAGGGGGTGACATATAAGTCACTGAAGTCTTCAGAGTCGATTTTAAATGCTGCATTTTCGTCTTCGTCTCAAACATTGAAAACTGAATTATATTTTTGTTCTGAAACGGTAACAGTTTTTACTTTGGTTTTTTGCTTATATCTCAAAAACAGTTACTCCTATCAATTTTTATCTTTCTTTCAAAATTAAAGCTGATAATATTTCCTACAAAATAGTTATTTGCATTTTTCTTGTAGGACCAACCATAAGCGAGTTATAAAGTTGGATATAAATAATATTTAACAAAAACTTGCTTAAAAATAAAATGTTTGAAATACTGAAATTAAACTAAATTAATTGTGTCTAACACTTTAGTAGAGAAAAAAGAAAAAGACATAAAAGTCACCAAAGTCTCCAGAATCGTTTTTAGTCGTCATATTAATAACAATAACATTAATAATAATAATACTAATAGTACTAAATCTGCTTATATGCAAGCGCTTTATTAAGGTAACAGTTTTTTGGTTTCTTGCTTATATCTCGAAAACAGTTACTCCTATGATTTTTTGTCTTTTTTTAAAATCAAAGCTGATAAAATATTCTACAAAATAGTTATTTGCATTTTTCTTGTAGGACCAACCATAAGCGAGTTATAGAGTTGGATATAAATAATATTTAACAAAAATTTGCTTTAAAATAAAATGTTTGAAAAACTGAAATTAAACTAATTTAATTGTGTCTAACACTTTAGTAGAGGAAAAAGGAAAAGACATAAAAGTCACTAAAGGTTTCAGAGTTGTCTTTAGTTGTCATATTAATAACAATAACATCAATAATAATAATACTAATAGTACTAAATTTGCTTATATGCAAACGCTTAATTAAGGTAACAGTGTTTTGGTTTCTTGCTTATATCTCGAAAACAGTTACTCCTATCAATTTTTATTTTTTTACTAAAATTCAAGCTGATAAAATTTCCTATAAAATAGTTATTTGCATTTTTCATGTAGGACTAACCATAAGCGAGATATATGATTGAAAATAATTAATATTTAAAAAAAAAGTGCTTTAACAGAAAATGTCTTGTGATTTAAAATACACTTAATTTATTGGGTCCAATACTTTATTAGAAGAAAAAGGAAGTGACATAAAAGTCACTGAAGTCTTCAGAGTCGTTTTTAAATGCTGCAGTTTCGTCTTCGTCTCAAACATTGAAAACTGAATTACATTTTTGTTCAGTAACAGTCACAGTTTTCTTATTGGTTTTTTGCTTATATCTCGAAAACAGTTACTCCTATCAATTTTTATCTTTCTGTCAAAATTAAAGCTGATAAAATTTCCTACAAAATAAATATTTGCATTTTTCTTGTAGGACCAACCATAAGCGAGTTATAGAGTTGGATATAAATAATATTTAACAAAAATTTGCTTTAAAATAAAATGTTTGAAAAACTGAAATTAAACTAATTTAATTGTGTCTAACACTTTAGTAGAGAAAAAAGAAGAAGACATAAAAGTCACTAAAGGTTTCAAAGTTGTCGTTAATCGTCATATTAATAACAATAACATTAATGATAATAATACTAATAGTACTAAATTTGCTTATATGCAAACGCTTAATTAAGGTAACAGTGTTTTGGTTTCTTGCTCATATCTCGAAAACAGTTACTCCTATCAATTTTTATCTTTCTTTCAAAATTAAAGCTGATAACATTTCCTACAAAATAGTTATTTGCATTTTTCTTGTAGGACCAACCATAAGCGAGTTATAAAGTTGGATATAAATAATATTTAACAAAAACTTGCTTAAAAATAAAATGTTTGAAATACTGAAATTAAACTAAATTAATTGTGTCTAACACTTTAGTAGAGAAAAAAGAAAAAGACATAAAAGTCACCAAAGTCTTCAAAATCGTTTTTAGTCGTCATATTAATAACAATAACATTAATAATAATAATACTAATAGTACTAAATCTGCTTATATGCAAGCGCTTTATTAAGGTAACAGTTTTTTGGTTTCTTGCTTATATCTCGAAAACAGTTACTCCTATGAATTTTTGTCTTTCTTGTCTTCTTCTTTTTCCTCTACTAAAGTGTTAGACACAATTAAATTAGTTTAATTTCAGTTTTTCAAACATTTTATTTTATTGCAAATTTTTGTTAAATATTATTTATATCCAACTCTATAACTCGCTTATGGTTGGACCTACAAGAAAAATGCAAATAACTATTTTGTAGGAAATTTTATCAGCTTTAATTTTGAAAAAAAGATAAAAATTGATAGGAGTAACTGTTTTCGAGATATAAGCAAAAAACCAATAAGAAAACTGTGACTGTTACTGAACAAAAATGTAATTCGGTTTTCAATGTTTGAGACGAAGACGAAACTGCAGCATTTAAAAACGACTCTGAAGACTTCAGTGATTTTTATGTCACTTCCTTTTTCTTCTAATAAAGTATTGGACCCAATAAATTAAGTGTATTTTAAATCACAAGACATTTTCTGTTAAAGCACTTTTTTTTTAAATATTAATTATTTTCAATCATATATCTCGCTTATGGTTAGTCCTACATGAAAAATGCAAATAACTATTTTGTAGGAAATTTTATCAGCTTGAATTTTAGTAAAAAGATAAAAATTGATAGGAGTAACTGTTTTCGAGATATAAGCAAGAAACCAAAACACTGTTACCTTAATTAAGCGTTTGCATATAAGCAAATTTAGTACTATTAGTATTATTATTATTAATGTTATTGTTATTAATATGACAACTAAAGACAACTTTGAAACCTTCAGTGACTTTTATGTCTATTCCTTTTTTCTCTACTAAAGTGTTAGACACAGTTAAATTAGTTTAATTTCAGTTTTTCAAACATTTTATTTTAAAGCAAATTTTTGTTAAATATTATTTATATCCAACTCTATACTCGCTTATGGTTGGTCCTACAAGAAAAATGCAAATAACTATTTTGTAGAATATTTTATCAGCTTTAATTTTGAAAGAAAGACAAAAATTCATAGGAGTAACTGTTTTCGAGATATAAGCAAGAAACCAAAAAACTGTTACCTTAATAAAGCGCTTGCATATAAGCAGATTTAGTACTATTAGTATTATTATTATTAATGTTATTGTTATTAATATGACGACTAAAAACGATTCTGAAGACTTTGGTGACTTTTATGTCTTTTTCTTTTTTCTCTACTAAAGTGTTAGACACAATTAATTTAGTTTAATTTCAGTTTTTCAAACATTTTATTTTAAAGCAAATTTTTGTTAAATATTATTTATATCCAACTCTATACTCGCTTATGGTTGGTCCTACAAGAAAAATGCAAATAACTATTTTGTAGGAAATGTTATCAGCTTTAATTTTGAAAGAAAGATAAAAATTGATAGGAGTAACTGTTTTCGAAATATAAGCAAAAAACCAAAGTAAAAACTGTTACCGTTTCAGAACAAAAATGTAATTCAGTTTTCAATGTTTGAGACGAAGACGAAAATGCAGCATTTAAAATCGACCCTGAAAACTTCAGTGACTTATATGTCACCCCCTTTTTTTTTAATAAAGTATTGGACCTAATAAATTAAGTGTATTTTAAATTACAAGACATTTTCTGTTAAAGCACTTCTTTTTTAAATATTAATTATTTTCAATCTTATATCTCGCTTATGGTTAGTCCTACATAAAAAATGCAAATAACTATTTTGTAGGAAATTTTATCAGCTTGAATTTTAGTAAAAAGATAAAAATTGATAGGAGTAACTGTTTTCGAGATATGAGCAAGAAACCAAAACACTGTTACCTTAATTAAGCGTTTGCATATAAGCAAATTTAGTACTATTAGTATTATTATTATTAATCTTATTGTTATTAATATGACGATTAAAGACAACTTTGAAACCTTTAGTGACTTTTATGTCTTCTTCTTTTTCCTCTACTAAAGTGTTAGACACAATTAAATTAGTTTAATTTCAGTTTTTCAAACATTTTATTTTAAAGCAATTTTTTGTTAAATATTATTTATATCCAACTCTATAACTCGCTTATGGTTGGTCCTACAAGAAAAATGCAAATAACTATTTTGTAGGAAATTTTATCAGCTTTAATTTTGAAAGAAAGATAAAAATTGATAGGAGTAACTGTTTTCGAGATATAAGCAAAAAACCAATAAGAAAACTGTGACTGTTACTGAACAAAAATGTAATTCGGTTTTCAATGTTTGAGACGAAGACGAAACTGCAGCATTTAAAAACGACTCTGAAGACTTCAGTGATTTTTATGTCACTTTTTTTTTCTTCTAATAAAGTATTGGACCCAATAAATTAAGTGTATTTTAAATCACAAGACATTTTCTGTTAAAGCACTTTTTTTTTAAATATTAATTATTTTCAATCATATATCTCGCTTATGGTTAGTCCTACATGAAAAATGCAAATAACTATTTTGTAGGAAATTTTATCAGCTTGAATTTTAGTAAAAAGATAAAAATTGATAGGAGTAACTGTTTTCGAGATATAAGCAAGAAACCAAAACACTGTTACCTTAATTAAGCGTTTGCATATAAGCAAATTTAGTACTATTAGTATTATTATTATTAATGTTATTGTTATTAATATTACAACTAAAGACAACTCTGAAACCTTTAGTGACTTTTATGTCTTTTCCTTTTTTCTCTACTAAAGTGTTAGACACAGTTAAATTAGTTTAATTTCCGTTTTTCAAACATTTTATTTTAAAGCAAATTTTTGTTAAATATTATTTATATCCAACTCTATAACTCGCTTATGGTTGGTCCTACAAGAAAAATGCAAATAACTATTTTGTAGAATATTTTATCAGCTTTAATTTTGAAAGAAAGACAAAAATTCATAGGAGTAACTGTTTTCGAGATATAAGCAAGAAACCAAAAAACTGTTACCTTAATAAAGCGCTTGCATATAAGCAGATTTAGTACTATTAGTATTATTATTATTAATGTTATTGTTATTAATATGACGACTAAAAACGATTCTGAAGACTTTGGTGACTTTTATGTCTTTTTCTTTTTTCTCTACTAAAGTGTTAGACACAATTAATTTAGTTTAATTTCAGTATTTCAAACATTTTATTTTTAAGCAAGTTTTTGTTAAATATTATTTATATCCAACTTTATAACTCGCTTATGGTTGGTCTTACAAGAAAAATGCAAATAACTATTTTGTAGGAAATGTTATCAGCTTTAATTTTGAAAGAAAGATAAAAATTGATAGGAGTAACTGTTTTCGAGATATAAGCAAAAAACCAAAGTAAAAACTGTTACCGTTTCAGAACAAAAATGTAATTCAGTTTTCAATGTTTGAGACGAAGACGAAAATGCAGCATTTAAAATCGACTCTGAAGACTTCAGTGACTTATATGTCACCCCCTTTTTTTTTAATAAAGTATTGGACCTAATAAATTAAGTGTATTTTAAATCACAAGACATTTTCTGTTAAAGCACTTCTTTTTTAAATATTAATTATTTTCAATCTTATATCTCGCTTATGGTTAGTCCTACATAAAAAATGGAAATAACTATTTTGTAGGAAATTTTATCAGCTTGAATTTTAGTAAAAAGATAAAAATTGATAGGAGTAACTGTTTTCGAGATATGAGCAAGAAACCAAAACACTGTTACCTTAATTAAGCGTTTGCATATAAGCAAATTTAGTACTATTAGTATTATTATTATTAATGTTATTGTTATTAATATGACGATTAAAGACAACTTTGAAACCTTTAGTGACTTTTATGTCTTCTTCTTTTTCCTCTACGAAAGTGTTAGACACAATTAAATTAGTTTAATTTCAGTTTTTCAAACATTTTATTTTAAAGCAAATTTTTGTTAAATATTATTTATATCCAACTCTATAACTCGCTTATGGTTGGTCCTACAAGAAAAATGCAAATAACTATTTTGTAGGAAATTTTATCAGCTTTAATTTTGACAGAAAGATAAAAATTGATAGGAGTAACTGTTTTCGAGATATAAGCAAAAAACCAATAAGAAAACTGTGACTGTTACTGAACAAAAATGTAATTCAGTTTTCAATGTTTGAGACGAAGACGAAACTGCAGCATTTAAAAACGACTTTGAAGACTTCAGTGACTTTTATGTCACTTCCTTTTTCTTCTAATAAAGTATTGGACCCAATAAATTAAGTGTATTTTAAATCACAAGACATTTTCTGTTAAAGCACTTTTTTTTAAATATTAATTATTTTCAATCATATATCTCGCTTATGGTTAGTCCTACATGAAAAATGCAAATAACTATTTTGTAGGAAATTTTATCAGCTTGAATTTTAGTAAAAAGATAAAAATTGATAGGAGTAACTGTTTTTGAGATATAAGCAAGAAACCAAAACACTGTTACCTTAATTAAGCGTTTGCATATAAGCAAATTTAGTACTATTAGTATTATTATTATTAATGTTATTGTTATTAATATGACAACTGAAGACAACTCTGAAACCTTTAGTGACTTTTATGTCTTTTTCTTTTTCCTCTACTAAAGTGTTAGACTCAATTAATTTAGTTTAATTTCAGTATTTCAAACATTTTATTTTTAAGCAAGTTTTTGTTAAATATTATTTATATCCAACTTTATAACTCGCTTATGGTTGGTCTTACAAGAAAAATGCAAATAATTATTTTGTAGGAAATGTTATCAGCTTTAATTTTGAAAGAAAGATAAAAATTGATAGGAGTAACTGTTTTCGAGATATAAGCAAAAAACCAAAGTAAAAACTGTTACCGTTTCAGAACAAAAATGTAATTCAGTTTTCAATGTTTGAGACGAAGACGAAAATGCAGCATTTAAAATCGACTCTGAAGACTTCAGTGACTTATATGTCACCCCCTTTTTTTTTTAATAAAGTATTGGACCTAATAAATTAAGTGTATTTTAAATCACAAGACATTTTCTGTTAAAGCACTTCTTTTTTAAATATTAATTATTTTCAATCATATATCTCGCTTATGGTTAGTCCTACATGAAAAATGCAAATAACTATTTTGTAGGAAATTTTATCAGCTTGAATTTTAGTAAAAAGATAAAAATTGATAGGAGTAACTGTTTTCGAGATATAAGCAAGAAACCAAAACAATGTTACCTTAATTAAGCGTTTGCATATAAGCAAATTTAGTACTATTAGTATTATTATCATTAATGTTATTGTTATTAATATGACGACTAAAGACGACTCTGAAACCTTTAGTGACTTTTATGTCTTTTTCTTTTTCCTCTACTAAAGTGTTAGACCCAATTAAATTAGTTTAATTTCAGTTTTTCAAACATTTTATTTTAAAGCAAATTTTTGTTAATTATTATTTATATCCAACTCTATAACTCGCTTATGGTTGGTCCTACATGAAAAATGCAAATAACGATTTTGTAGGAAATTTTATCAGCTTTAATTTTGAAATAAAGATAAAAATTGATAGGAGTAACAGTTTTCGAGATATAAGCAAAAAACCAATAAGAAAACTGTAATTGTTACTGAACAAAAATGTAATTCAGTTTTCAATGTTTGAGACGAAGACGAAAATGCAGCATTTGAAATCGACTCTGAAGACTTCAGTGACTTTTATGTCACCTCCTTTTTCTTCTAATAAACTATTGGACCCAATAAATTAAGTGTATTTTAAATCCCAAGACATTTTCTGTTAAAACACTTTTTTTTAAATATTAGTTATTTTCAAACTTATATCTCGCTTATGATTAGTCCTACATGAAAAATGCAAATTACTATTTTGTAGGAAATTTTATCAGCTTTAATTTTAGTAAAAAGATAAAAATTGATAGTAGTAACTGTTTTCGAGATATAAGCAAGAAACCAAAAAACTGTTAACTTAATAAAGCGCTTGCATATAAGCTAATTTAGTACTAAAAACAACTCTGAAGATTTTGGTGACTTTATGTCTTCTCCTTTTTCCTCTACTAAAGTGTTAGACCCAATTAATTTAGTTTAATATCGGTTTTTTAAACATTTTATTTTAAAGCAAATTTTTGTTAAAGATTATTTATATCCAACTCTATAACTCGCTTATGGTTGGTCCTACATGAAAAATGCAAATAACTATTTTGTAGGAAATTTTATCAGCTTTAATTTTAGTAAAAAGATAAAAATTGATAGGAGTAACTGTTTTCGAGATATAAGCAAGAAACCAAAAAACTGTTACCTTAATAAAGCGCTTGCATATAAGCAAATTTAGTACTATTAGTATTATTATTATTAATGTTATTGTTATTAAAATGTCGACTAAAAACGACTCTGAAGACTTTGGTGACTTTTATGTCTTCTCCTTTTTTCTATAGTAAAGTGTTAGACTCAATTAATTTAGTTTAATTTCGGTTTTTCAAACATTTTATTTTAAAGCAAATTTTTGTTGAAGATTATTTATATCCAACTCTATAACTCGCTTATGGTTGGTCTTACAAAAGAAATGCAAACAACTATTTTGTAGGAAATTTTATCAGCTTTAATTTTAGTAAAAAGATAAAAATTTATAGGAGTAACTGTTTTCGAGATATAAGCAAGAAACCAAAACACTGTTATCTTAATTAAGCCTTTGCATATAAGCAAATTTAGTACTATTAGTATTATTATCATTAATGTTATTGTTATTAATATGACGACTAAAGACGACTCTGAAACCTTTAGTGACTTTTATGTCTTTTTCTTTTTCCTCTACTAAAGTGTTAGACACAATTAAATTAGTTTAATTTCAGTTTTTCAAACATTTTATTTTAAAGCAAATTTTTGTTAAATATTATTTATATCCAACTCTATAACTCGCTTATGGTTGGTCCTACAAGAAAAATGCAAATAACGATTTTGTAGGAAATTTTATCAGCTTTAATTTTGAAATAAAGATAAAAACTGATAGGAGTAACAGTTTTCGAGATATAAGCAAAAAACCAATAAGAAAACTGTAACTGTTACTGAACAAAAATGTAATTCAGTTTTCAATGTTTGAGACGAAGACGAAAATGCAGCATTTAAAATCGACTCTGAAGACTTCAGTGACTTTCATGTCACCTCCTTTTTCTTCTAATAAACTATTGGACCCAATAAATTAAGTGTATTTTAAATCACAAGACATTTTCTGTTAAAGCACTTTTTCTTTAAATATTAATTATTTTCAAACTTATATCTCGCTTATGGTTAGTTCTACATAAAAAATGCAAATAGCTATTTTGTAGGAAATTTTATCAGCTTTAATTTTAGTAAAAAGATAAAAATTAATAGGAGTAACTGTTTTCGAGATATAAGCAAGAAACTGTTATCTTAATTAAGCGCTTGCATATAAGCAAATTTAGTAATATTAGTATTATTATTATTAATGTTATTGTTATTAATATGACGATTAAAAACGACTCTCAAGACTTTGGTGACTTTTATGTCTTCTCCTTTTTCCTATACTAAAGTGTTAGACTCAATTTATTTAGTTTAATTTCGGTTTTTCAAACATTTTATTTTAAAGCAAATTTTTGTTAATGATTATTTATATCCAACACTATAACTCGCTTATGGTTGGTCTTACAAAAAAAATGCAAATAACTATTTTGTAGGAAATTTTTTCAGCTTTAATTTTGAAAGAAAGATAAAAATTGATAAGAGTAATTGTTTTCGAGATATAAGCAAAAAACCAAAGTGAAAACTGTTACAGTTACTGAACAAAAATGTAATTCAGTTTTCATTGTTTGAGACGAAGACGAAAATGCAGCATTTAAAAACGACTCTTAAAACTTTAGTGACTTTTATGTCACCTCCCTTTTCTTCTAATAAAGTATTGGACCCAATAAATTAAGTGTATTATAAATCACACGACATTTTCTGTCAAACACTTTTTTTTTAAATATTAATTATTTTCAAACTTAAATCTCGCTTATGGTTAGTCCTACATAAAAAATGCAAATAACTATTTTGTAGGAAATTTTATCAGCTTTAATTTTTGTAAAATGATAAAAATTGATAGGAGTAACTGTTTTCGAGATATAAGCAAGAAACTGTTGCCTTAATTAAGCGCTTGCATATAAGCAAATTTAGTAATATTAGTATTATTATTATTAATGTTATTGTTATTAATATGACGACTAAAAACGACTCTCAAGATTTTGGTGACTTTTATGTCTTCTCCTTTTTCGTCTACTAATGTGTTAGTCTTAATTAATTTAGTTTAATTTCGGATTATCAAACATTTTATTTTAAAGCAAATTTTTGTTAAAGATTATCTATATCCAACTCTATCACTCGCTTATGGTTGGTCTTACAAAAAAAATGCAATTAACTATTTTGTAGGAAATTTTATCAGCTTTAATTTTGAAAAAAAGGTAAAAATTGATAGAAGTAACTGGTTTCGAGATATAAGCAAAAAACCAATAAGAAAACTGTAACTGTTACTGAACAAAAATGTAATTCAGTTTTCAATATTTGAGACTAAGACGAAAATGCAGCATTTAAAAACAACTCTGAAAACTTCAGTGACTTTTATGTCACCATTTTTTTCTTCTAATAAAGTATTGGACCCATTAAATTAAGTGTATTTTAAATCACAAGACATTTTCTGTTAAAGCAATTTTTTTTTTAAATATTAATTATTTACAAACTTATATCTCGCTTATGGTTAGTCCTACATAAAAAATGCAAATAACTATTTTGTAGGAAATTTTATCAGCTTTAATTTTAGTGAAAAGATAAAAATTGATAGGAGTAACTGTTTTCGAGATATAAGCAAGAAACCAAAAAACTGTTACCTTAATTAAGGGCTTACATATAAGCAAATTTAGTACTAAATACAACTCTGAAAACTTTGGTGACTTTTATGTCACCTCCTTTTTCTTCTAATAAAGTATTGGACCCATTAAATTAAGTGTATTTTAAATCACAAGACATTTTCTGTTAAAGCACTTTTTCTTTAAATATTAATTATTTTCAAACTTATATCTCGCTTATGGTTAGTTCTACATAAAAAATGCAAATAACTATTTTGTAGGAAATTTTATAAGCTTTAATTTTAGTAAAAAGATAAAAATTGACAGGAGTAACTGTTTTCGAGATATAAGCAAGAAACCAAAACACTGTTACCTTAATTAAGCGTTTGCATATAAGCAAATTTAGTACTATTAGTATTATTATTATTAATGTTATTGTTATTAATATGACGACTAAAGACGACTCTGAAACCTTTAGTGACTTTTATGTCTTTTTCTTTTTCCTCTACTAAAGTGTTAGACACAATTAATTTAGTTTAATTTCAATATTTCAAACATTTTATTTTAAAGCAAATTTTTGTTAAATATTATTTATATCCATCTCTATAACTCGCTTATGCTTGGTCCTACAAGAAAAATGCAAATAACTATTTTGTAGGAAATTTTATCAGCTTTAATTTTAGTAAAAAGATAAAAATTAATAGGAGTAACTGTTTTCGAGATATAAGCAAAAAACCAAAAAACTGTTACCTTAATAAAGCGCTTGCATATAAGCAAATTTAGTACTATTAGTATTATTATTATTAATGTTATTGTTATTAAAATGACGACTAAAAAAGACTCTAAAGATTTTGGTGACTTTTATGTCTTCTCCTTTTTCCTATACTAAAGTGTTAGACACAATTAATTTAGTTTAATTTCAGTATTTCAAACATTTTATTTTAAAGCAAATTTTTGTTAAATATTATTTATATCCATCTCTATAACTCGCTTATGCTTGGTCCTACAAGAAAAGTGCAAATAACTGTTTTGTAGAAAATTTTATCAGCTTTAATTTTAGTATAAGATAAAAATTGATAGGAGTAACTGTTTTCGAGATATAAGCAAGAAACCAAAACACTGTTACCTTAATTAAGCGTTTGCATATAAGCAAATTTAGTACTATTAATATTATTATTATTAATATTATTGTTATTAATATGACGACTAAAGACGACTCTGAAACCTTTAGTGACTTTTATGTCTTTTTCTTTTTCCTCTACTAAAGTGTTAGACACAATTAAATTAGTTTAATTTCAGTTTTTCAAACATTTTATTTTAAAGCAAATTTTTGTTAAATATTATTTATATCCAACTCTATAACTCGCTTATGGTTGGTCCTACAAGAAAAATGCAAATAACTATTTTGTTGGAAATTTTATCAGCTTTAATTTTGACAGAAAGATAAAAATTGATAGGAGTAACAGTTTTCGAGATATAAGCAAAAAACCAATAAGAAAACTGTAACTGTTACTGAACAAAAATGTAATTCAGTTTTCAATGTTTGAGACGAAGACGAAAATGCAGCATTTAAAATCGACTCTGAAGACTTCAGTGACTTTTATGTCACCTCCTTTTTCTTTTAATAAACTATTGGACCCAATAAATTAAGTGTATTTTAAATCCCAAGACATTTTCTGTTAAAACACTTTTTTTTAAAATATTAATTATTTTCAAACTTATATCTCGCTTATGGTTAGTCCTACATGAAAAATGCAAATACGTATTTTGTAGGAAATTTTATCAGCTTTAATTCTAGTGAAAAGACAAAAATTGATAGGAGTAACTGTTTTCGAGATATAAGCAAGAAACCAAAAAACTGTTACCTTAATTAAGCGCTTACATATAAGCAAATTTAGTACTAAAAACCACTCTGAAGACTTTGGTGACTTTTATGTCACCTCCTTTTTCTTCTAATAAAGTATTGAACCCATTAAATTAAGTGTATTTTAAATCACAAGACATTTTCTGTTAAAGCACTTTTTCTTTAAATATTAATTATTTTCAAACTTATATTTCGCTTATGGTTAGTTCTACATAAAAAATGCAAATAGCTATAAGCAAAAAACCAAAAAACTGTTACCTTAATAAAGCGCTTGCATATAAGCAAATTTAGTACTATTAGTATTATTATTATTAATGTTATTGTTATTAAAATGACGACTAAAAAAGACTCTAAAGACTTTGGTGACTTTTATGTCTTCTCTTTTTTCCTATACTAAAGTGTTAGACACAATTAATTTAGTTTAATTTCAGTATTTCAAACATTTTTCGAGATATAAGCAAAAAACCAATAAGAAAACTGTAACTGTTACTGAACAAAAATGTAATTCAGTTTTCAATGTTTGAGACGAAGACGAAAATGCAGCATTTAAAATCGACTCTGAAGACTTCAGTGACTTTTATGTCACCTCCTTTTTCTTCTAATAAAGTATTAAACCCAATAAATTAAGTGTATTTTAAATCACAAAACATTTTCTGTTAAAACACTTTTTTTTAATTATTAATTATTTTCAAACTTATATCTCGCTTATGGTTAGTTCTACATGAAAAATGCAAATAACTATTTTGTAGGAAATTTTATCACCTTTAATTTTGGTGAAAAAGTAAAAATTGATAGAAGTAACTGTTTTCGAGATATAAGCAAAAAACAAAAAAACTGTTACCTTAATTAAGCGCTTGCATATAAGCAAATTTAGTACTACTAGTATTGTTATTATAAATGTTATTGTTATTAATATGACGACTAAAGACAACTCTAAGACTTTAGTGACTTTTATGTCTCCTCCTTTTTCCTCTACTAAAGTGTTAGACACAATTAATTTAGTTTAATTTCAGTTTTTCAAACATTTTATTTTAAAGCAAATATTTGTTAAATATTAAAAACTATAAAATGGCTTAGATTGCCTAAAAACACAGATCACACATGATCTTTTGCATAGAAATAAGAAAACGCTCATGTAACACACAAAATAAGCTCCATTTTTCCTTATTAAAAGTATTATTATTATTATTACTTATGTTACTATTACTATTATTATTATTATTATTATTATTATTATTATTATTATTATTATTACTATTATTTTTATTATTATTATTACTATTATTATTATTATTATTATTATTATTATTAATATAATTATTATTAAAAACCGATTATAACTTTTGTATAGTAAATGTTTTTATACCAGTTTTAAAATGAGTTTATAATTTTAGACAATTTCTTGTTTAAAAACACAGATCACAGATGATCTCTTGCATAGAAATGAGAAAACGCTCAGATAACACAAAATAAGCATCATTTTTGCTTAGAAAAACTAAGCTTTAATTTAGAAAGAAATTCATTATTATAAGTATTATTATCTTTATTATTATTATTATTATTATTATTATTATTATTATTATTATTATTATTATTATTATTATTATTATTATTATTATTATTATTATTATTATTATTATTATTATTATTATTAACTTTTGTATAGTAAATGTTTTTATACCAGTTTTAAAATGAGTTATTAATTTTATTCAATTTCTTGCCTAAAAACACAGATCACAGATTATTTCTTGCATAGAAATGAGTAAACGCTCATATAACACACAAAATAAGCTTCATTTTTGCATAGAAAACTAAGCTTACTTTTATTACTATTATTATTATTATTATTATTATTATTATTATTATTATTATTATTATTATTATTAACTTTTGTATAGTAAATATTTTTATACCAGTTTTAAAATTAGTTATTAATTTTAGACAATTTCTTGCCTAAAAACACAGATCACAGATGATTTCTTGCATAGAAATGAAAAAACGCTCATATAACACACAAAATAAGCTTCATTTTTGCTTAGAAAACTAAGCTTACTTTTATTACTATTATTATTTTCATTATTATTATTATTAATATTATTATTATTATTACTATTATTATTATTATTATTATTATTATTATTATTATTATTATTATTATTGTTATTATTATTATTATTTATATTACTTATATTAAACAGACAGAAAACGTCGTATTCTGTCACAAAAAAACGAATTACGTTATAGACTTGACGAGAACGGCGTATCTTATAGGACACTTATAGGACTCTTATAAGGTGAAAAAGTATCAGTTTGGATTAAAACAAATTATTTTTGTTGAGTCTCAGTCTGAATTGTTTATCAGTTTAAACAAAAACGGCTTATTTTAGACGATCTTTTGCTTTGAACAAGAAAACTTACATCGAACAGACTAAAAACGTATTAATCTGGCCTAAAAGAGCAATTTATGTATCACTTTGGATAAAGGCAGCTAATCCTATTCGTTTCATTGCTTAAAATAGACAAAATTGTTAATAAATCTAACAAAAACGCTGTATTCTAGCACAAAATACTAATTACATTATAGTTTCGACGAGAATAGCTTATTTGGAATGATTCTATGCTTCCAAACGAGTAAATTTTTATTAAACAGATGCCAAACATCATGTTTTGTCCTATAAAGACATTTTATATTGCAGTTTGTATTAAAACAAAATATTTTCGTTGATTCTTTGTTAGAAGCAGCAAACCTAACATTAAAGAATCTGAAAACTTTGTATTCGGACACAAACCACCGAATTTTGTATCAGTTTAGACGAAAACGGTTGATTTTCGACAATATTTTGCTTTGAACAAGAAAACTTATATCAAACTGACTAAAAACGTCTTATTTTAGCACAAAACAAAAGATTTGCGTTATAGTCTTAAAGCTGATTCATGCCACAGTTTGGATAAAAACCAATTATTTTTGTTAATTCATTGTTACAAACAAGAAACCTTACATCAAAGAAACTGAAAACCCCTTATTTAGGCACAGAAATTCGAATTACGTTTCAGTCTGGACAAAAACTGCTTACTTTAGACGATCCTTTGTTTTGAATACAAAAACTTACATTAAAAAGATTAAGAACGTCTTATTCTGGCTGAAAACTGCAAATTATATATTACTCTAGATAAAAGCAATTTATCCTGATTACTCCTTTACTTAGAATAGAGTAAACTTGTATAAAACTTAATGAAAACTTTAAATTTTGTCTCAAAGAAATAATTTACGTTATAGTTTTGACCAGCACTGTTTATTTCAAACGATTTTATGATTCGAAACTAATGAACTTTTATGGGGCAGATGCAAAACCACATATTACCATATAAAGCGTTGTTTTAAAGCAAATTATTACCTTTTGCAACAAGAAATTTCACGTCAAAGAAACTGAAAACATCGTATCCATGCACAAATATCGAATTACGTATCAGTTTAGGCAAATACAGCTTATTTTAAACGATTCCTTGCTATAAACAAGAAAAATTTTATCAAACATATTGAAAATGTCTTATTCTTGAAAATAAGAGCAAATTATGTATCAGTTTTAACAAAAGCGGATTACTCTGTTTGATTCTATGCTTAGAGTAGAGTAAACTACTATAAAACGTAATGAAAACTTTATATTCAAGCTCAAAAGAACAAATTACGTTATAGTTTTGAGAAAAAAAAATTGAACAAGTGCAAAAGCTAATACTTTGCTTTAAAATAACGATTTATGTGGTAATATGGTATTTTGCATCTGTACTATAAAAGTTTACTCGTTTTGCTCCATTGAATCATTCGAAATAAATTATTTTGACACAACAACGAAAATAATTATTTGTTTAAACTGTAACATGTCGTTTATATAAAACGAACTAAAACGTTTGGCATCTGTTTAGTGAAAGTTTTCTCGTTTGGGGCATAAAATCGTTTGAAATTAACAGTTCTGGTCAAAACTAAACGTAAATTATATCTTTGAGACGAAATTTAAAGTTTACATTAAGTTACAAGTTTGCTCTATTCTAAGCAAAGGAGTAATCAGGATAAACTGCTATTATCCAAAGTAATACATAATTTGCAGTTTTGAGCCAGAATAAGACGTTTTTAATCTTTTTAATGTAAGTTTTCGTGTTCAAAAGAAAGAATCGTCTAAAATAAGCAATTTGTGTCCAGACTGAAACGTAATTTGATTTTCTGGGCCTGAATAAGAGGTTTTCAGTTTCTTTGATGTAAGGTTTCTTGTTTGTAACAATGAATAAACGAAAATCATTGGTTTTAATCCAAACTGTGACATAAATCGTTTTTTAAAGGCGAAATCAGACGTTTTGTCTCTGTTCAGTGAAAGTATAGTGGTTTCAAAGCATAGAATCGTTTGTAATTAACAGTTCTCGTCAAGACTATAACGCAAATCTTTAAAGTGATACAAAGAAATAATTTACGTAATAGTTTTGACCAGAACTGTTAATTTCAAACGATTTTATGCCCCCAAACGAGAAAACTTTCACTAAACAGATGCCAAACGTCTTAGTTCGTTTTATAAAAGCGACTTATATTACAGTTTAAACAAAAACAAATTATTTGTGTTGTTGTTGTGTCAAAATAATTTATTTCTAATGATTCAATGGAGCGAAACGGGTAAACTTTTATAGGACAGATGCAAAATACCATATTACCACATAAATCATTATTTTAAAGCAAAGTATTAGCTTTTGCACATGTTCAATTAAAGTTTGCTTACTTCGAAGTATGTAATCGTCCGAAATATTTTTTTTGTCAAAACTATAACGTAATTTGTTCTTTTGAGCTTGAATATAGAGTTTTCATTACGTTTTATAGTAGTTTACTCTACTCTAAGCATAGAATCAAACAGAGTAATCCGCTTTTGTTAAAACTGATACATAATTTGCTCTTATTTTCGAGAATAAGACGTTTTCAATATGCTTGATAAAATTTTTCTTGTTTATAGCAAGGAATCGTTTAAAATAAGCTGTATTTGCCTAAACTGATACGTAATTAGATATTTATGTATGGATACGAAGTTTTCAGTTTCTTTGACGTGAAATTTCTTGTTGCAAAAGGTAATACTTTGCTTTAAAACAACGCTTTATATGGTAATATGTGGTTTTGCATCTGCCCCATAAAAGTTCATTAGTTTCGAATCATAATTTCGTTTGAAATAAACAGTGCTGGTCAAAACTATAACGTAAATTATTTCTTTGAGACGAAATTTAAAGTTTTCATTAAGTTTTATACAAGTTTACTCTATTCTAAGTAAAGGAGTAATCAGGATAAATTGCTTTTATCTAGAGTAATATATAATTTGCAGTTTTCAGCCAGAATAAGACGCTTTTAATCTTTTTAATGTAAGTTTTCGTGTTCAAAACAAAGGATCGTCTAAAATAAGCAGTTTTTGTCCAGACTGAAACGTAATTCGAATTTCTGTGCCTAAATAAGGGGTTTTCAGTTTCTTTGATGTAAGGTTTCTTGTTTGTAACAATGAATTAACAAAAATAATTGGTTTTTATCCAAACTGTGGCATGAATCAGCTTTAAGACTATAACGCAAATCTTTTGTTTTGTGCTAAAATAAGACGTTTTTAGTCAGTTTGATATAAGCTTTCTTGTTCAAAGCAAAATATTGTCGAAAATCAACCGTTTTTGTCTAAACTGAAACAAAATTCGGTGGTTTGTGTCCGAATACAAAGTTTTCAGATTCTTTAATGTTAGGTTTGCTGCTTCTAACAAAGAATCAACGAAAATATTTTGTTTTAATACAAACTGCAATATAAAATGTCTTTATAGGACAAAACATGATGTTTGGCATCTGTTTATTAAAAATTTACTCGTTTGGAAGCATAGAATCATTCCAAATAAGCTATTCTCGTCGAAACTATAATGTAATTAGTATTTTGTGCTAGAATACAGCGTTTTTGTTAGATTTATTAAC